>NC_134785.1:81128514-81181771 GCF_046742065.1 Oratosquilla oratoria
CCCCCTCGTCCTCCACCATCTAAATTTATGTTGCTTGAATTTACTTTATTTGAAATTAATGTTATCATTTTAAAATGTTATGTGTATAATTAATGATTTAGGGGTGTTTTATAAGATACGGTAATAGAATTTACGGATGTATGGTATAGTAACAACTTACGTTCATTTTCAACTTACGTTCGACCGTTCGGAACGTAACTAAAGCGTAAGTTGAGGAGCATCTGTATATATATATATGGTATATATATATATATATATAGTATATATATATGTATATGTATATATATGGTATATATATATATATATGTATAAATGTGTGTACATACATCTACATATGTCCCTCTCCACTGGTTTTCATTCAAAAGTTGGTCAAGTGAACTTTTACAAACCACTGCCCACATAATGTGTGGGACATTACACTTGTCATATTAGAATTGGATAAACTTTTAGGAATTGTGGTGAGAGGGCAAATGCCATTTTGATACATGGTGATAATGGTGCAAGGAGAACAGAAATAGTTAAGAACCATGGGTATAAAGTAGCTTAATTATACAACAGTTTGAAGCCTTGAAAACAATCTTTTTACTTATGATTTAATTTTTCTCCTCCAAGATGAGAGGGAGGGTGGAGGGGAGTGGAGTATGTAGGGGATGGAATGGGTGGGAGTGGTTTCTATGCCTTTTTCTTTTTGGCTACCCCCCGTGTAAGGGGGAAAAAGCCTTTGGTATATGTATGCATGTATATGAGTATTTATCTATAAATATTTTTTTACAGGTTGATGAAGGGCGTGGAAGCAGTGGAGGTGGCAGTGGAGGGGGTGGGGGAGTTGGTGAAGACAAAAAGACCCCTCCTAGTATGTTGCAAAAACTGCTCTCCCAGTAACCTTGTTCGCTGCCAGCTCGGCCCACCTCACACTCTTTGTTAAAGGAGAGTAAGGCCCCTTCTCTGCCTCGCTCCCTAACCACCGACTTTGCCATCCTTTGCATTATTTTATTTTGACTCCTCTTTTTATGTGTGGGGATAGGTGGGATGGGGAATCACCACCTGTACCATTGTGTTACCCATCTGGTATTTTTTTACACTTCCATCACAGCAAAAAAGGAGCTATTTCTACCACTTTTAACTACCCCTCATTATTTATGTGCTGTTGGGCTGCATAGGATTTTGTGAATCATTGCTCATAAAAGCAGTCCAAGCTTTTCTAAACCGTTCCACATTGTAGTTTGAGGAGTACAAAGGAGCTGCATTCACCCACCAAGTACTTGTCCAGCTTCACAAGGAGGAACTCAAGTTAAGGCAGGCGTGGTTCTGGTGTGGTGAGGGCAGGCGGCGGCTGTGGAGGACACCCCATTGTCCACGTGTAAGGGGTGTGGTGGGAGGGGCGATGTGGGGCTGCACCATGGCCAGAGCAACACTGCAAATAGGCTGTTGCTTTCCTGTGTTAGGAGAGGCCAGGAAAAAGGAGCTTTCAAGAGGTTTAATGTGGCCCCACCTTGTGATAATAGTTTAAGATTGTCTGCCTCATGACATTAGCTGCAATCAGATGTAGTGGGGGACAAGTGCACATGCTTGCTGTCGACCATCTGAACACGCAGGTGTCACGCCGGTGTCACGCACTCTCTTCCGTTTACAGCAACTGGGAGGATTACCGACCTGCTCAACTGTCTGTCAGTTCTTTGGCTTAGTTTTGTTTTATTTAAAAAAAAATTGTTTGTCTTGTTTTTCTTTTTGTGCTTCAGCCTTTGGTCTTGTGTTGAACGAGTGTGGGTGTGTAGCTGTTGTCAGTGGCAGATAGACAGGTGGGGCCCTGAGGTGAAGACAACCTTAGTGTGCGATGGGGTGGGTTTGCTGTGGGAGGAGAGAACCCAGGAGAAGAAGGAGAGAGGAATGGTGCCAGCTGCCCCAGAGGCACAGGTGTGTGTTTGTGTGTGTGTATGTGTGTGCATATGTGGAGAGGTGTGGTGCAGTAATGGTGGCAGTGACGACAGCAGTAGCAGGCAGGGTTGTGTAGTAGGCACCGATGGACACAGTGGGGTCAGAGTGCAGGTGTGGTGGCTGCTGGCATAGTAATTACTAATGTGATGCTTCCTAAGTACAAAAATGGAGATTAAGCCTGGCCTATGGAAAGGCTTGCCCTCCCGCTTGACCCGGAGTGGTGCCTGCACGCACAGCTGGTAGGCAGCTGGGCCCACAGGCACTACAAGTCCACAGGAAGGGTACAACTTGTAGCACACTAGCAGGGCACCACACTCTATTGGCACACTGCATTTGGCATTCATGCTAGAGTTGGCATCACATGTAACGACTGGTAAGTGGTCGTTTCTGTTGCAGGGACTAGTTTTGTTGAACATCATGTGACGTCAGATTGTGGTTGGGATTGGAAGAGTTGGTGCCAAGTATGCTGATTGTTGGCCCTAATCTGGTGGCACCACAAGCCATCTGAAGTGTGAAGTATTTGACAACAGTGCTCAGTTTGAGAGTTTGCAGCAGACAGATGTGGGTGCCCGCAAGGACTACTTTAGGTGTGGTGTTGGCTCATGGATGTGTTCACTGCAGGAGTTCGATGGGTTAGATTAATAACAGGCATTTACAATTCAGACAGTCTTAAGTTTGAGGTTTGATAAAAATGTTTTTGCATTAGGAAATTTGAGGAACACCTGTGGCTGGTTCAAAAAGAAAAGAAAATCAGAATAAAAATAAAATTGCAGTGATGGGCTTCATTTGATGGGAATTTTTTTCTGCTGTAGTTGAGTTTGTCCAAAATGCATTGTCCACTTGCAAAATTGGATTGATTGCAACTGAGACAGCTTGCAGGTTCTGATTGTAAAGAAATAGAAATTTATAATCATAATCACCCATCACTTTTGAATTGGGGGGAAGACAAAGAATCCAATCTGCCACACCCGCCAAGGAGCCAGAGGGCTATTTACTTTGGACTTAAGCAAATGCATTGAACTCTGTGAAAAGCATCCCATCTCGGCATGTTGCTAGTGCCTTGGTCAACAAGTGTTTGGTTATAGGTGTGAAGTGCTTAGAGCGAATGCAGGCTTGGAGCAGCTTGTGGCTTTACTGGTTGGGTGGTGGGTGGGTATCAGTTTAAAACAGCTGCATCCATTGTGTTGGCCAAGGTTCCATCATTCAAATGTTCATGTTTCATGAAAGGTATAGAGTTTTGCATAAAAAAGAACTGAAAAAATAAAAAATAAAAAAATATATAAAAAAAGCCATGGGTTGATTTTTGCCTATCCAGTGGTAAAGGTAGGCCATTAGTATTATGTATATTATTTAATTAGATGGAGCATGGGTTGGTTGGCCAAGAGTGAATGGGGCAGTGGAGTGATGAAGAGGGTGTGTGCTGGGTTTAGGCGCCGACTGCCGTAGTGTAGGGCTGTTAGGACCTCATGTGCAATTCTTTCCCTTGGGTTGTGACTTCGTGTCTAGTGTACAGAGAGACTTGTAAGTATTCTAGAATGCTCCAAGTGCCGTAAGGCTTAAGGCAACGATTGCGTATGTCACATTGTTGTAAACATTTTTTTAAATTCCTGTATGTATTATGAAATTACTTGACGTCTATACAGAGCCTTACATACTCAGTTCTTCTATACCAAAGGCATTATTGTAGATACACATTGTATTTGAGAGGCAATTCTCCGTTTTTCCTCCCCTGTGCACCACATGTTGGATCTTATGTAGTGGAGAAGCTACCAATAAACAGAGAATATTATAGCATGTTATAGTGGTTTATTATTTTTCTATGAGAAAGTTTATCAACATGTTGTTATTATTATTTTTGTTTGTTTTGTTTTTCTTTAACAAAATGGTGTTGAACTGATGCGCGGGTGGCTAGGCAGGGCCTCACCCAGCTGCATGCCTCAACAAGGGCTGCTGCTCACCATTGGCTCGACCACGTGCAGGAGGAGCAATGACAATGGCCAAGGTGGAATGTGTGTCCCTGATGCCACTGCCATTGTCTGGCAAAGGTTCAGGCTGTCGGCCACACATGACAAGTGCCCAGACATTTTGTGGGGGGGGAGGGGGGAGAAGAAAACAGAACAGTGATGGGGAAACAAGCTCACACAAAGGACAGTGATAACATTGTGAGGCAAGCAGTTGGATTGTGAATGTAGAAAGTAAATTATTTTGTTAGTGTTTGTTATCCAACTGGTTGGCCCGAGCTTGCTGCACTGGCATGCCAGACCACTTGTATGCCTGCACCAGTGCCACGCAAAAGATAGTCTTGGACTTGGCAGTGCAATTCAAGGTTTACCAAGTGACATTATGAATGAAGAAGCAAGTGACAAGTACAAGTTGAGGCAGGGGCGGGCAGGCAGGCAGGGAGCCCAAGAGTGCAGCAAGTTGCCTTGCACGGAGTGGTAGTGGCGTTCTGCTTCAGGAGGTGGAGGTTCAGGAACCCGAGCCTGCCAATGGGTGGAAACTTGTCCGCTGGCCGATAGTTCCTTGCCACGGCACTGTCCGCTGCTTTTGGTCCTCAGGCTCCGGCCCACGGTCCCGTCTTTTACAGCGTTCTGTTGTATTTTTCATTTTGGGTAAAATCCATTTTGTATATATTTGTAGTTTGTAAGACAATAATGATTATAACTGTAATAATTCTATAGCCCCCACTGTGAAGGATTGCTGCTTGTACTTGAGCTGCGATGACTTGCTGTGGGTCTTATTGTATAGTCTGGGTGGCATTGGTTGCAACCACCTGGACTGTTTTGTTCGTTCCCTGTACATTGTGTGTGTATAGGCAATTCACCATCAGGATGCTGCAACGTGGCAAATAAAAGAGGAACAGACGTACTCAACCTGTCATTTGTACCCTGGAGGCCGGGGGTCTTCTGCAAGAGAGACCAGGGGCAACGGATTGATTGATTTGTATTCTGTGCCCTGCCAGCATTGGCACTGGGTGCCACAGAGCAGGGAGCTATTACTACACTGATGTTTGAAATACTGCTGGTTATAAGTGTTTTATTAAATAACCTGTGTTTACCATCAAAATTGGAAAAAAAAAAGATTCATGGGGAAAAGTAAATAATATGAAGAATAGATATGCTAGGCTATACTTAGGAAATGAGTCAACATGTGAAGTTTGCTTGAACAAGATTGGTAATGAAAAGACGACAGGTTAATGGGTCTTCAGTTTTACAATACTCCATAACAAATATTTTGTAATAAAATATGATTTTGGAAACAAGCTTATTACTACCGATGAATAAAGTGATTTGTGACTTAAGCAGAGCTGTAACCTGAGGATATATAGCACCCTTTGTATTAGAAATTTCAAACAGGTAATTGTTAATTTTATGTGAAAACTCCAGATATATCTTTACTAAAATCATCTGCAATAAATAAGTCAGGAAACTTGTTACATTTCATACTTCTCAGGTAGGATGAAAGGGGTGGGAGTGGATTTATGCCTTTGACTTTGGCTACCCACCATGTAAGGGAGAAAAAGCCCTTGGTGTGTATTTACCTAGTTGTATTTTACGGGAAGGGGAGCTATGCTCGTGGGGTCCCGTCTTCATTTCTCATTTTATCTAAACAATTTTTGAATTCATGTATTGTTTTTGCACACACCACTTTCTCATCTAACTTGTTCCAACTGTCTATTACTCTGTGTGGAAAGCTGTTCTTTTTCAAATCTCTTCTATAGCTGTCTTTTTTTATTTTCTTTCCGTGTCCTCTTGTATTTCTGTCATCCCATTTTATCAGATTCTCTCTATCAGTAATTTCTATGCCTTTCATGATTCTGTAAATAGCTATCAAATCTCCTCTCTCTCTTCTTTGCTCTAGTGTCTGTAGTTCAAGTTTTTGTAGTCTCTCTTCATATGATAGTTTTGAGAGTGTTGGTGCCAGTTTTGTAATTGCTCTTTGTATTCTTTCAAGTTTTTTTATACATTTTTTTGTACTTGGTGACCATATTGTTGCTGCATATTCTAATCTTGGTCTTATCAGGGTGATTAGGATTTTCCTCACCATTTCTTCATCCAGGTATGTAAATGCCACTTTGATTGTTCTTATTAAATTATAAGTTTCTCCAAAAATCTTATTTATATGTTTTTCAGGTGACATATTATTCATAACAATGACTCCCAGGTCCTTCTCATTTTCTACTTTTTTTATTCCCTCTTCTCCCAAATTATATGATCCTGTTATTCTGTTTTTGCTTTTTCCAAATTCCATTATACTACACTTTTTTGTATTGAACTCCATCTCCCACTTCTTACTCCATTTCTGTACTTTATTTAGATCTCTCTGTAGTGATTCACAATCTTCTTCAGTTTTCACTCTTTTCAGTAGTTTTGCATCGTCTGCAAAGAAGCTCATATAGCTTTCAATTCCTTCATCCATATCATTAATATATATAGCAAACATTATTGGGGCCAGGACTGTTCCCTGCGGGACACCGCTTATTACTTCATTCCATTTTGAGTGCTGGTTTCTTATCACTACTCTCATTTTTCTTTCTTGCAAAAAGTCTTCCATCCAATTTAGTAATTTACCTTGTATTCCTCCTTCAGATTCTAGTTTCTTAACTAGTTTCTTAATTCTTATGTGCTTTTGTCAAAAGCTTTTTTTAGGTCTAGAAATGCACAATCAGCCCATCCATCTCTTTCTTGTATTATATCTATTAGCCTTGAATAGAAACATATTAAATTGGTGACGCATGATCGTCCTTGTCTGAATCCAAATTGCCTTGGATTTAGTACATTGTTTTTTTCCAAGTATTTTACCCATCTATTTTTGATAATTCTTTCACAAATTTTTGCTATTGTACTTGTTAGAGAGACTGGTCTATAGTTGGTAGGTTCTTTATTTCCTCCTTTATATATAGGTACTATATTTGCTTTTTTCCAATCTTCTGGAACTTTTCCTTCTTTCAAGGAACTGCTTATTATGCTATGTATTTTGTCTGCCAGTTCATTCCTGCATTCTTTCAGAATCCAGTTTGCTATTTCATCTGGTCCATGTGATTTTCTGACATCAAGATTACTCAATTGTATCAATATTTCATTCTTTGATACTTCTATTTTTTCTATAGGGGGGACTTTCTCTTTCCATTCAATCTCTTCAGGTTGTATGTTCTCCCTTGTAAACACTGATTTAAAATGTTTGTTCATAATTTCCGCCATTTCCATTTCCTCAGTGTATTCAACTCCCCCTTGTCTTAATTTCTCCAAGTCCTGTTTGTTTTTCAGTTTATTGTTTACAAATCTGTAGAATAGTTTTGGTTGATCTTTACATTTTTCTATGACGTCTTTTTCATATTTTCTCTTTTCCTCTCTGCACGTTTGTACATATTCATTTCTATAACTGGTATATATTTTCCATTTTTCAGGTTTTCTGTCTTTTTTCCATCTGGTCCAGGCTTTGTCTCTTTTGTCTTTTAACTCCCTACAACTTTTGTTGTACCAGCATTTTACATATTCTTTTTCTTGTTTTTGTCTTGGGACATACTTTTCCACTCCTTTTTTGTAAATTTTTGTCAAAATATTCCATTTCTTTTCCACTGATGTTTCTTCTTTGTATATTTCTTCCCAGTTTTCTTGTTGAAAGAATTCTCTTATTTTATCAAAGTTTGTTTTTTCATACATCATTCTTCCTTTTCTATATTGTTCATTTCTTTTGATATATTTTTCTTCATTAAGTTCCAGTTCAATCAATATGTGGTCACTTTTACCTATTGGTGTTTTATATTCAATCTTGTCCACTATTCTAGGTTCAGATGTAATTAATAAGTCTAGTCTCGATGGTTCTTCTTCATTTCTATACCTAGTGTTCTCCTGTATCCATTGTGTCATTGCGTGGTCAATAATCATCTCAAGTAGAGCGTTTCCCCATGAGTCATCTCCACCCTTTACTGTCATTTCTTCCCAGCAGATTTCTTTGCAATTAAAGTCGCCCATCATAACTATTCTTCCTCCATCTTCCATTATTTTATTTAATGTTATCTTTGTGTCCTCTAACATACTTTTATGTTCACTCTCCTCCCATGAGGCTGTTTTTGGAGGCACATAATTTATCACAAATTTTCTGCTCTTCTTATCTCTGTCTTCCACTTCTATCATAATCATCTCTACTGTATTCTTTCCATATATGACACCTTTCACGTTTATATCCTTCTTAGTCAGGAACATAACTCCACCCCCTTGCTTTTTCTCTCTGTTTCTAATCCAATAATTGTATGCATCATGTCCTACACTGTTGGGTGGTAGTGGGCCTTTTAATTTTGTTTCTACAATTCCCATTATGTCCGGTTCTTTTTCTTTCAAATAATCATTCAGCTCATTCAATCCTGTTATTAATCCATCTATATTTGTGTAAGACACTCTTAGTTTTCTGCCACTTCCATTGTGTTCTCTGTTTCCCTTATGTTTTTCTTTTGTATGTCGAACTTCCTTAGTTTCATGTTCACTACTCTCCAATAGAATCTCTCTTTCTCTGACTCCGTTCTGTTCTCGTTTTTTGCCTTAGCTTCCAGTCTTTTCTGCTTTTCTTCCTCTCTTTCCTCTTTATTCATTTCTCTTTTTATCCATATCTTTTTGTATTGTTCACTTGTTGCTAGTTTCCCTGTTTTGGATAAGATATTCTCTGCCGTTGTTTGTGACTTGAATTTAATCTTAATTGGTCTGGTCTTGTCTGTGCTATACTTTCCGAGTCTAAATTTCTCTTCGATTTGTTTCATAATTTCTGGTTCATCTTCCTGAACTGATTCTAGTAATTGGCTTACTTTTTCATTTTCCTCTTTGATTCTTGTGGTTCTATCTGTGTTGTGTTTCTCTTCCATTCCTAATATAATTATACATTTCTTCTTGTCTGCTAAATCTCTTACTATATTCTCCTTTTGTCTCATCACTTTAATAACTGAGTCTTCAGTATGTTCTTTCAATTGCTGTTTGACTATGTCAGTGAATGAAACCTTATTTCCTTCTTGGGTTTTCTTCCAATTTTTACTTTCTTTAGCTATCGTTTCTCTGTTTTCTTTACTATTCTTCTTCAATTCCTCATTCTCCACCTTTACATCTCTTAACTGTCTTTTTAGGTCTTCTATTTCATCAGTTAAGTTTTTATTCGCCTTTTCTAGTTCTTCCAATCTTTCAACCCTTTGTAAAATGGTGTTCATATGACCTAACCTACTCTCCAAGTCCTCGATCACCTTATCAACCTTCTTCTCTAGTCTTGTCAGTCGGGGGGGGTTTGTGTCCCCCCCACTCTCTTTAAATCCCTTGAAAATATTCTCATCACTTTCTACTGTATTGTTCCTATCTATACTTCTAATCTTTACATTCTTATTAGACATTCCGTCGTCCTCCAGCTCGTCTTGTGGTCGCTTGTTTACTTTTCGGCGGTCTGTTAGGACCAAGTCCTCTACTTCCTCATTACCTTCCATTTCCCCAGCAATCCCTCCCCTTCTCCTCTTTCCTTACTTTCCCACTACCCCACGAGCAATTTCCCCCCACCCTGTAAATACAAAAAGGCACTTCTCTTTGCGTTGGGATCCACAATCTGCACTTTTCTTCAGAACGTTCTTCAAGCCGTCCGTTCGTTGAAAGTGTGTGTGTGTGTGTATATATATATATATATATATATATATATATATATATATATGAACCAACAGTTGGGGCTGGTTTACCTCCCACCACTTCACTGTACAATGATGCCTTTCCTCATCCACTTTAAATGAATTATGAAGCACATCCTACTCTTTGTAGCCCCAAAGGGGTCATCCCTAAAAAAAAGCAAAGACATAAGAGGGTCTGGGAGTTTTCCAACCAGAAGCCTAAGGCTTGGGTCTTTTAATGTGCATAGATGTGGTACAGATGAGAGTAAAAGGTAGACAGTATGTTTGTGAGAAGAAAGATGGATGTGTTGGCATTGAATGAAACTAAGTTGTAAGGAAGGGTCGAGTTTGAGTTTGGGAGTGTAATTTGGAGGGTGTCAGGAGTGAAGAGTTAAAGAGGGAGAGATGGGGTGGCTATACTAGTAAGTGAAGAGATAGGTAATCATGTGGTGGAGTGGAAGGAGGTTTCTTCAAGGTTAATATGGATGAAGGTGAAACTGGGAAAGGAGATGTGGATCTTTGTAATTGCATATGGGCCTGGTAGTGAGAAGAGTGTAGAGGAAAGGGAGGCTTTTTGGAAAGATTTAAATGAGTGTCTAGAGGGTTTAGGAAGAAATATCAATGTAGTGGTATTGGGAGATCTCAATGCTAGGGTAGGAGATGAACCAATAGGTGGAGTGGTTAGGAAGTGTGGAATGCCAGAAAAAACTGTAGTGGAGAGTTGATGATGGAGATGTGTCTAAAACGACAGTTGATGAAAACACAGTACAGTATTTAGAAAGTCAAGCATAAGTACACATAGGAGAGGGTGGTAGGGCTTTAATGGACTACATGCTGGTAACCAGGAGGAGAAAAGCAAGAGTTTTGGATGTACATGTTCTTAGGGGAGAGAATGGGGGAATATATAATTTTTGAAAGGTAAGTTGAGAGTGGAGAATAGATGGAAAAAGAGGAAAAGGACAGAAGGTAGGGAGGTGCTTAGAATAAAATAATTAAATAAGGAAAGGAGTACAAGAAGCTGAGAGAAGAGTTGAAGGGAGTGAAGGATAGTGTAGAACTAGGAGTAGAAGAGGAATGGGGATGTTTCAAGAAGGAAGTCACAAGGTGTGCAAAGATGGTGTGTGGAACAGGGAGGACAGGAGGAAATAGAAGGAAGGTTATTAAGTGGTGGGATGATGAAGCAAAAATTGTTGTAAAAGAGAAGAAATGAGCAATTTGGTTGCAAAATAGGATGAGATAATCATATGAGAGGTACAAAGAAAAGAGAAGAAAAGTAAAGCATAAGATAAAGGAGGCAAAAAGGAGAGATGTGAAGTGGGGTAAGACTATGACAGGAAATTTGAAAGTACTAAAAGATGTTTTGGAAGGAAATTAAGAGAGGAAGAGGAGGCAAATCTAGAGAAGAAAAGGTAAAAGGCGCAGATGGAGAGATGATAATGGAAGAGGAAGGTGGGGAGTATTTTAGGAAGTAACTAAATATGAAGGAGGATAGGGAGGGAAAGGTAGTTCCAGTGGGAAGTGCTAAGAAAATTACAGTGATGAATGAGGAAGATGAAAGAGAAGTAAGGAAAGATGAAGTGAAAGCCGTCATTAAAATAATGAAAGCAGGTAAGGCGCCTGAATTAGATGGGTGTCATGTGGAGTGTCTAAAAAAGGGAGGTACAGTGATGGTGGACTGGCTGCTGAGGTTGTTTAATGTTTATCTAAAAGAGGGTAAAGTGGTGAAGGACTGGAGACCTTTATAGTTCTGCTTTACAAGGGAAAAGGGGACGCGAGTGTCATAGTTTCAGAGGGATCAGTTTGATAAGTGTAGTTGGGAAGGCTTATGGGAGGGTTTTGATTGAGAGTATTAGGAGTGGAATAGTATGGGTTTAGGACAGGTAGGGGTTGTGTGGATCAAATTATCATGGTAAGGCAGATATGTGAGAAAGCTTTAGGAAAAGGTAAGGATTTGGAAAAGGCTTATGGCAGAGTAAACTGGAAGGCACTGTGGGAGGTATTACAGATATATGGGATAGGAGGAAAGCTGTTAAGAGCAGTCAAGAGTTTATGAGAGTAGTAGAGCCTGTGTTAGCAATAGAAATGGAGAGAGTGAGTGGTTTGAGGTAAAGGTGGGACTTTGCCATGGATATGTTATGTCACCATGGCTGTTCAATTTATACATGGATTAAGTGGTTCGAGAGGTAAATGCAAGGGTAGTGGGCTGGGGATTGGTGATGGTTAAAGAAAATTGAGAAAAATGGAATATAAGCCAGTTGTTGTTTGCAGATGACACTGCGCTTGTAGCAGGATCAGAGGAGGGGTTATGGAAGTTAGTGATGGAGTTTGGGAAAGTGTGGAAGAAGGAAGTTTAGATAAATGTGGGTAAAAGGTGATAAGTTGTACAAGGGAGAGGATAGCATCATATTGGAAATGGGTATTAAAAGAGAGAGACTTGAGGAAGTGGATAGCCTTAGATACTTGGTGGCAAATGTGTTGGGAAAGGGAGTGGAGGTAGGATGTAGATTGAGAGAAGTAAATGCCTTGGGGGATTAAAAAGTGTAATGAGAAATAGTATGGGAATGGATGCTAAGAGGAGATTGTATGAAGAGGTGATGGCACCAACAGCGTATGGGGTAGAAACATGGAACATAAGAGAGGAAATGTTTAAATGTGTTTGAGATGAGATGCATGAGAAGTATGGTAGGGGAGTGAGAAATGAGGAGAGTGGGGGTGGGAAGGGAGTTGGGAGATAGGGTTGATGATAGAATATTGGGATGGTTTGGACACATGGAAAGAATGTGTGAAGAAAGATTAGTAAAAGATGTGGAGGAAGTGAACATGAGGGGGCGAACGAGGACAAGATGGATGGATGGGAAAGAGGTTAATGTTTAACCTTTCTTCACTCATTCTTTCCATGAGTCCAAACCATCCTAATACTCTTTCATCAACCCTATCTCCCAACAACTTTTCCAACACCGTTCTCCTCCTCACCTCGTTTCTCATTCTATCCAGTCTAGTAATCCCTATCATACTTCTCAGGCACCTGATCTCAAACACATTCAAAATCCTCTCTTATGTTCCATGTTTCTGCCCCATACAGTGCTGTCAGCACAATCACTCCTTCATACAATCTCCTCATAGCATCCATTCCTAAATGTCTATTTCTCATTATACTTTTTAATCCCCCAAGGCATTTACTTGTTTCTCTCAATCTACATTCTACCTCCACTCCTACCTTTCCCGCCACATTCACACCAAAGTATCTAAAACTATCCACTTCCTCCAGTCTCTCTCCCTTAATACTCACTTATAGTCTGCTGCCATTTTCTCCCCTTGTACATCTCGTCACTTTACTTTTACCCACATTTATCTTCAACTTCCTTCTTTCCCACACCTTCTCAAACTCTGTCACCAACTTCCTCAATCCCTCCTCTGATCCTGCTACATACAAGCACAGTGTTGTCAGGAAACAACAGCTGGCTTATCTCCCACTTTTCTCCATTTTCTCTAACCATCTCCAATCCCTGACCCACTACCCTTGCATTCACCTCTCACACCATCCCATGCATGTATAAATTGAATAGCCAGGACAACATAACACATCCCTGATGAAGTCCAACCTTTACCTCAAACCACTCACTCTCTCGATTTCTAATCCTAACATACACACTACTATCGTAAAAACTCAAATGTAAATGTCAAATAAAAAGTTAAGTCTTATGCCATGTCCTTTTAAATATGGAAATTGCCCGCTTGAGATATGTTGTGCATAAATTTTCCACATGTTTTTGAAATTTTTTCTTGAAAATCTGATTTTTAGCATAACATCCTTCAGTGAAGAAGGAAGAGAGGGAGGCAGATACTGCAGGCAGATGAATGAATGGGAGAAAGAGAAAGTTTATCATGTAAGAATAAGAGGTTTGGGATGTAGCAAAGGGTAAAGGAGAACCAGGAGTAAAGGAAGAATGGGTATATTTCAAGAAGTTGCAAAAGTGAACAAAAATATGTGGGATAAAAAGTATAGGAGGGAACAGCAGAGGCAGCAATAGGTGGCATGAAGAGGTTGGGGTGGGAGCAATTTTGTTTACTCGGGGCAAATCACTGGTTGTCAGCTCTCCATGTGTAAATAATGTGTAAGAAATACAGTTAAAGATCATAGGAAGAGGTCTTGGGCCCAATCCAGAGAATGTCAGCTCAGGGCTGCACCTCCCAGTGGAGGTGAGGGGGTTGACAGGTTTAGAAAATGGGCAGCTCTACTGTAACATCTTGCAGGAATACTGCAAGCAGGTACCTGTGTCAGGAATAAATCCTGATAGCGGTGTTTTTAGAATAAATTAGCTATTTAAGTTGATATAGGTATCTGTGTTTACAAACTCAGTTAATTTAATGAATTAGCTGTAGAATTAGGATTTAGATACAGCATTTAAGGATATCAAGCTATATGAAATCTATTCTAGAATGCTTAGTATATGAAAGCATGTATAACAAATTATACAACTTTACTTTTTCAATTTAGAGTAGCCTATAATTTTTGTTCATGTATATGAAACCATTATATAAAGAATTATGTGAGGGACCCAATGCCTTAAGACCAAGTATGGCTGACTACCCTCTCCAGGAATACTGCCACCAAGTATTTCCACTTGGATCGTAAGAGGCGAGAAGAAAGGGATGGGGATTGGGATTAGGCATCCTTCTCCTTGTAGCCCCACAGGGGACATTCCTAAAAAAAGTAAAGGCAGAAGAGGGTCGAGGAGTTTTCCGACCAGCACCCTAAGGTTTGGGTCTTTTAATGTGCGTGGATGTGGTACAGATGAGAGTAAAAGGGAAGAGATAGGTAATATGTTTGTGAGAAGAAAGATGGATGTGTTGGTTTTGAGTGAATCTAAGTTGAAAGGGAAGGGCGAGTGTAAGTGGGAGGTTATCAGGAGTGAAGAGAGGGCGAGGGAGGGAAGGGGTGGCTATACTAGTAAGTGAAGAGATAGGTAAACGTGTAGTGGAGTGGAAGGAGGTTTCCTCAAGGATAATGTGGATGAAGGTGAAACTGGGAAAGGAGATGTGGATATGCATATGGGCCTGACAGTGAGAAGAGTGTAGAAGAAAGGAAGGCTTTTTGGATAGATTTAAATGAGTGCATAGAGGATTTATGGAGAAATGTCAATGTAATAGTACTGGGAGACCTTAATGCTAGGGTAGGAAATGATCCAATTGATGGAGTGGTTGGGAAATGTGGAGTTCCAGGAAAGAATCGTAGTGGAGAGTTGATGGTGGAAATGTGTCTAGAAAGAGAGTTGATGATAGTAAATAGAGTGTTTCGGAAGAAAGTCAAGCATAAGTACACATGGGAAAGGGTGGTGGATGGAAGGGTGGTAGATAGAGCGTTGATGGATTATGTAGTGGTAAATAGGACTATGATAGGAAGAATTAACCACTTCAGTACGGGACTTAAATCTCGCGGGCAGCAGCCAATGCCAGCCGTATGACGTGTCGTAATAATACTCGCATCATAAAATATAGTCACCGCTTATATCGATCGTTCTCTCTTTCACCCGCGAATTTTGAAAACCACAGAGAATGGGATTCAGGGCGCATTTGGGAGAATGTAAAAACACAGGGGCGACTACAATAAATATAATCAAGACGCCGATATGGCAGCGTCGCGAATCCACTTGCTCCTCATGACGCCTACGTGTGCGGCACTGTATGGAAGGGGTTAAGGATGTACATGTGCTAAGGGGAGAGGGTGGGGGAATATCAGATCATTTTCTGGTGGAAGGTAAGTTGAGAGTGGAGGATAGATGGAGAAAGGAAAGGGACAAAAGGTAGGGAGGTGCTTAGAGTGAACTCTTTAAAGGAAAAGGAGAAGGAGTACAAGAAGAAGCTGAAGGAGGAGTGAAGGATAGAGTAGAGCTAGGAGTGGAGGGGGAATGGGGATGGTTCAAGGAGGGAGTCACAAAGTGTGCAAAGATGTGTGGAACAAGAAGGACTGGAGGAAATAGAAGGAAGGGTAGTGAATGGTGGGATGAGGAAACAAAGAAGGTTGTAGAAGAGAAGAAGCGAGCTTTCACAGATTGGTTACAAAATAGGACGAGGGAGTCATATGAGAGGTACAAAGAAAAGAAAAGAGAAGTAAAGCACAAGGTAAAGGAGGCAAAGAGGAGAGCAGATGTGAAATGGGGTAAGAGTATGACAGAAAATTTTGAAAGTAATAAAAAGATGTTTTGGAAAGAAATTAAGAGAGGAAGAGGAGGTGAATCAAGTAGAGAAGAAAAGGTAAAAGGTGCAGATGGACAGATGATAATGGAAGAGAAGGCATTAAGGGGAAGATGTGCAGAAAATTTTAGGGAGTTGCTAAATGTGAAGGATAGGGAGGGAAAGATAGTTGCAGTGGGAAATGCTAAGAAAATGAGAGTGATGAGTGAGGAAAATGGAGGAGAAATAAGGAAGGATGAAGTGAAGGCAGTTGTTAAGATGATGAAAGCAGGTAAGGCACCTGGTCTAGATGGATGCCATGCAGAATGTCTAAAAAAAAGGAGGTACAGTGAAGGTGGACTGGCTGGTGAGGTTATTTAATGTTTGCTGGGGAGAGGGTAGAGTGCTGGAGGACTGGAGGAGTGCCTGTATAGTTCCACTTTACAAGGGAAAAGGGGACAAGTGTGAATGTAGTAGTTTCAGAGGGATTAGCTTGTTAAGTGTAGTTGGGAAGGCTTATGGGAGGATCTTGCTTGAGAGGATTAGGAGAAGAACAGAGGGAGTAATTGGTGAGGAAGTGTGGATTTAGGACGGGTAGAGGTTGTGTAGATCAGATTTTTGTGGTAAGACAGATATGTGAGAAAGCTATAGGAAAGGGGAAGGATGTTTTTTGGACTTTCATGGATCTGGAAAAGGCTTAGTAGAAAGGGTAGACAGAGAGGCACTGTGGGAGGTTTTGAGGATTTACGGGATAGGAGGAAAGCTTCTAGCTGTCAAGAGTTTTTATGAGAGTAGTAGAGCTCGTGTCAGGATTAGAAATGGAGAGAGTGAGTGGTTCGAGGTAAAGATGGGACTTTGTCAAGGATGTGTTATGTCGCCCTGGCTGTACAACTTATACATGGATGGGGTAGTGCAAGAGGTAAATGCAAGGGTAGTGGGTCAGGGATTGGAGATGGTTAAAGAAAATGGAGAAAAGTGGGAGGTCAGCCAGCTGTTGTTTGCGGACGACACTGCGCTTATGGCAGGATCGGAGGAGGGATTGAGGAAGTTGGTGACAGAGTTTGGGAGAGTGTGTGATAGAAGAAACCTGAAGATAATTGTGGGTAAAAGTAAGGTGATGAGATGTACAAGGGGTGAAAGTGGCAGTAGACTGGAAGTGAGCATTAAGGGAGAATGACTGGAGGAAGTGGATAGTTGGGTGCAAATGTGGCAGGAAAAGGTGGAGGTAGAATGTAGATTGAGAGAAGTGAGTAAATTTCTTGGTGGATTAAAAAGTGTAATGAGGAACAGACATTTGGGAATGGATGCTAAGAGGAGACTGTATGAAGGAGTGATTGTGCCAACAGCACTGTATGGGGCAGAAACATGGAACATGAGAGAGGAAGAGAGAAGGAGTTTGAATGTGTTTAAGATGAGGTGTCTGAGAAGTATGATGGGGGATACTAGGCTAGATAGAGTGAGAAATGAGGAGGTGAGGAGAGAACAGGGGTGGAAAGGGAGTTGGGAGATAGGGTTGATGAAAGAGTATTAGGATGGTTTGGACACATGGAAAGAATGAGTGAAGAAAGACTAGTAAAAGGTATGGAAGGCAGATGTGGAGGGAGTGAACATGAAGGGACGTCCTAGGATGAGGTGGATGTCTGTTGAGGAAGGATGGGAGAGGACAGAAGACAGGGGTGAATGGAGAATGGTTGTATATGGATGATGTTGTGATGCATGAGGTGGAATGGGGGTGAGGTAGTATGTGTGAACAAAATTTGATGCAGCACGAAGGGATTTCTCCCCATCTTCTCCTTTTATGGATGGGGGGACGTAGAGGGGAGGTTCGCCGATTTAATGAAGCGGCCTTGCTGTGGATGTGCTGTGTCTTGCGACACTGCTTCTGACCCAGGGCAGTGGACAAGGTGCAGGGATGGCCAGTCAACCAGGAGGTGCTAAGATAAGAGGGAGGGTGGAGGGGTGTGGAGTGTATTCAGGGATGCAATGGGTGGGAATGATTTTATGCCTTTTTCTTTTTGGCTACCCCCCTTGTAAGGGGGAAAAAGCCTTGGTATGTGTATGTATGTATATTTTTTTTTATTTGCTACCTGGTGACTTCTCCATCTTCAATATTGGTTCTGGTGTATTACCTATCTCTAAATTCCAATGTAAGCGACATTTTCACTTCAGTCAAGTTGAAGTTGTACCTCCCACAGACCTTTGGCAAGGATAGGTCAAAGGTCATTAATCGTTCAGTGGGTGGTTGGATCCCTCCCCCCCCTTTTTTTTTTATAGTTTGAGACATGATTTGAAACTGAACAGAAGTGTTTGTGATTTGTAATTGGGGAGTAATGTGAAATTTGTCCCATTCACAGACCTCATATAAGCCCTATTGTGTGAAGTGCAAATGCGATGAAGCATGTGCTAAACAAAAGTGAGGGAATGCTTTCTATAAGAGAACAAGTCTCTCAACAACATATCTTCATCCTTACCTCCATTCCCATACCTATTCTCCATGCCATGCCCCAAATCGATGCACACATCACCACCATCAGAACAGAGATGAAGAAAATCACCAAATGGCCCCAAGGCCATGGTAAGTTGTAATACTATGCTTTATTGAAATATTTAAACTAGTAATGGGACGATACCAAATTTTATAACGATTCCGATAAGAGTCCCGATACCTCATTAAAATTCCGATTCGTATTCCGATACGAGTCCTGATTCCGATACCTGCAATGAATTCATGATTATTTTCAGACTCTGAAGCTGGTTTAAGAAACCCGTCCTTCCTCTGTTGAGGAAGGACAGGAGAGGACAGAAGACAGGTGAATGGAGAGTGGTTGTATATGGATGATGTTGTAATGCATGAGGTGGAATGGGCAGGGGATGGGGGGTGAGGTAGTATGTACGAACAAAATTTGACACAGCCCGAAGGGATTTCTCCCCGACTTCTCCTTTTATGCATGGGGGGTTGCCGATTTAATGAAGCGGCCTTGCTGTGGATGTGCTGTGTCTTGTGACACTGCTTTTGACCCAGGGCAGTGGACAGGGTGCAGGGATGACCCGTCATCCGGGAGGTGCTAAGATGAGAGAGAGGGTGGAGGGGTATGGAGTGTATTCAGGGATGGAATGGGTGGGAATGATTTTATGCCTTTTCCTTTTTGGCTACTCCCCTTGTAAGGGGGAAAAAGCCTTGGTATATGTATGTATGTACTTTTATTAATTATGCATTCTGGAGGAACATAAATGGTTTTGTTATAGCAAAAAAGAAAAAAGTTTCTTATTAAATGAAATGAAAAGGGTAAAAATTTAGAAAAAAATATTTAAGTAAATTCCTTGAAGGTACTTAGTGATATCCAAGCCCCAATATTCTAAGATGGTAATGTAAGAACATTAGCATCTCACCTTTCAGTCGATTTCTTTTCGGTGAGTAAACAGTCCTTCCAACTTTAGATAATTTTTCGCTTTCAACAGAAGAGGGAGGTGCAGACAAATATTTCCTGCCAAAAAATGCCATGATAGGAAATTACTTTTTAGTTAATCTCCACCACTGCAAAGGATTCTCATCATTTTCTATATTCTTCAAAAAATATATATTTGGACACTTCATGTTCTATCAAAATTCTTTTGTTCCTAGTTTTGCTACTTGCATTATCACATCCTTTGGTAGGTGTTAGCTCCATTTTTTCTTGTCCCTTTTTTTTTAATTCAGAGAAGCATTTTTCAAAGCTGAAGGTAAAGTCACTTTCATTATCACTTTTCTCTTCAGACACATCATACAAGTCTATGCCTTGTGGTATTTCAGGAGAGGCATCAAAATTTCCTTCAGTTATAGTACAAATATTTTGACTTTCTTCGGTGAACTTAACCGCAATAGCCTCTTCATTAGGCATTCCTTTGTAGTTACTTTCTAAGAAAGTAGTCTTGAATCTTGGATCAAGATATGTTTCCAGTATTAAGTTCTTGTTCTTTAGGTAACTGCAAAATCTAACAATGAAAAAGGCTTTCCATGCTGTCAGTGTTGAACCCAGCCCATCAAACAATCCCTTTTCTTCTCCCATATCAAAAAAGTGAGAAATGACTTTAATGTGTGTTATGATAAGAGAGGCAGTCGCTTCTCAATTATCTAATAAATTTGTACAATCAACAAGGAACTACAGTATTCTAAATATCTAGCAATACGGACAAACCCACCTTCACTTATTCACTAAAATGTCATGGGCTCAAAATTATAATCTTATGATTACAAACAAGAACAATACTTTTTCTGATTACGAACAAGAGCCTTGTTCAGTTTGGCTGAAAGATGTATCCTCTATTTGCATTAGCAATTGGTTTCTGGTATTGCAAAATGTAATAAATGCTAAAACTTACCTGTTAGCAATAACAACTAAAAAACACCCGTCAGTCATAGAGCTTGCACGGAAGAACACTTGTCACTTGCTACTGGAGGGATTGCCAGTTAGGATGAGATGAGGAGCCACCAACGGCCAAAATGATAAAAATTGGCATATTTATTTTTTCGTAAAGAAAGCGGTAAATGTTGTATGGCTATTTCTTACATGTTATAGTTCTTATAAACTAATCCTTGTGCATCACGTTAAAATTACAAAGGTAGCTAAGAAATAATAAAAACAAAACATTCAGCAGGACAACAGCCAAGTTGGCAATTCTACATGAGGCTGAAGTCTGTTAGTCAAGTATCAAACTCATGTTGTTCTTATTCTATCACAACCATGTAGCGTTGCAATTTCTTTCTTCTCTAAACGTTCTCAACTTCTTCTTTAGAAATAATGATACTTTGGATATGATCTATAGATTATACTGATACTTTAAAGTCGTCAAACAAAATATTTATTTTCTATTATTACATACATACATATACCAAGGCTTTTTTCCCCCCTTACCAGGGGGGTAGCCAAAAAGGACAAGGCACAAAAACATTCCCACCCATTTCATCCCCGAAAACACTCCACACCCCTCCCATCTTAGCACCTCCTAGATGACGGGTCATCCCTGCACCCTGTCCACTGCCCTGGGTCAGAAGCAGTGACGCAGGACATCAAGGCCGCTTCATTAAATCGGCGACCCCCCATATAAAGGAGAGGACAGGGAGAAATCCCTTCGGGCTGCGTCAAAATTTTTGCTCACACACACTACCTCACCCCCATTCCCCCGTCCAATCCACCTCACGCATCACAACATTTTCCATATACAACCATTCTCCAGTCACCCCTGTCTTCTGTCCTCTCCCGTCCTTCCTCAACCGACATTCCCCTCTTCCCCAAAGCCCCCTTCACCCCATCCATCCATCTCATCCTAGGACGTCCCCTCATGTTCACTCCCTCCACATCTGCCTTCCATACCTCCTTTACTAGTCTTTCTTCACTCATTCTTTCCATGTGTCCAAACCATCCTAATACTCTTTCATCCACCCTATCTCCCAGCTCCCTTTCCACCCCTGTTCTCCTCCTCACTTCCTCATTTCTCACTCTATCTAGCCTAGTAACCCCCATCATACTTCTCAGACACTTCATCTCAAACACATTCAAGTTCCTTCTCTCTTCCTCTCTCATGTTCCATGTTTCTGCTCCATACATTGCTGTTGGCACAATCACTCCTTCATACAGTCTCCTCTTAGCATCCATTCCCAGATTCCTATTCCTCATTACACTTTTTAAACCACCAAGGCAGTTACTCGCTTCTCTCAATCTACATTCTACCTCCACCTTCACTCCACCCTTTCCTGCCACATTTGCACCCAAATATCTAAAACTATCCACTTCCTCCAGTTGCTCTCCCTTAATGCTCATTTCCAGATTACTGCCACTTTCACCCCTTTGTACATCTCATCACCTTACTTTTACCCACATTTATCTTCAGCTTTCTTCTATCACACACTCTCCCAAACTCTGTCACCAGCTTCCTCAATCCCTCCTCCGATCCTGCCACAAGCGCAGTGTCGTCCGCAAACAACAGCTGGCTCACCTCCCACTTTTCTCCATTTTCCTTAACCATCTCCAATCCCTGACCCACTACCCTTGCATTCACCTCTCGCACCACCCCATCATGTATAAGTTGAACAGCCAGGGTGACATAACGCATCCCTGACGAAGTCCCACCTTTACCTCAAACCACTCACTCTCTCCATTTCTAATCCTGACACAAGCTCTATCATAAAAACTCTTGACAGCTCCGAGAAGCTTTCCTCCTACCCCGTATATCCGCATAACCTCCCACAGTGCCTTTCTGTGCCTATCACTAGTATGTAGTTTGTGCTTCCAATGTGAATATTGTAATTCACAGAAGTATCCCACAATTAACTCAATGGGGTGGTCACCTAGATTAAACTTGCACTGTCAGCATTATGTTTTATAAGGGATGGAAAAATTTGTCGTAACTAATAATATTCTCCACAACCTGTTGTTGGTCCTTGGTTACAAAGAATTGAGAATGACAGGTACAGAATAAAAGGGGTGGAAGCAAATAGGTACTGGATGCCAGGTGAGGAGAATTCTGAAAGGAATAAAAAGATGTTTTGGAAGAAAGTACAAAGAGTGAAGGGAGGAGAGTTAGGTAGATAAAAAGATAGAGTGCACTTTAACAGATGCTAAATTAAGTGGGGGTATTGTTGAATGTACAGGAGGATAAGGAGGTTTTGACTGTGACTGTGGGAGATGCCAGGAAAATGATTTGGGATGGCAAAGAAGAATGACAGGACTATAGGGAAATAGGATGTACAATGAACATTGAATGAGATGATAGCTGGTAAGGCAACTGGGTTAGATGATTGTCACATGGAATGTCTGACAAAGGGAGTAGTAACAGTGGAATGGCTAGTGAGATTGTTTAATGTGTGCCTATGGAAAGAAAATGTACTGGTGGAATGAAGTACATCTGTACTTCCACCATACAAGGGAAAAGAAGTATGAATGTAGTAGTTTTGAAAGGATCAGTCTGTTGAATGTAATCAGTAAAGTTTACAGGTGTTGAGAGGATTAGGAGAAGAACAGAGGGAGTAACTGGGAAAGAGCAGTGTTGATTTAGGTGAGGTGAAGGGTGTGTAGGTCAAGGTTTGTATTAAGACTGAAAAATTTTGTATTAAGACTGACATATGAAAAGTTCTTGGCAAATGGTAAGGATATCTTTTGGACTTTCATGGATTTAGAGAATTGAAGCAATTGGTAGCAGTGTCTGGAAGGGTGTGTGAAAGGAGAAAACCAAAAGTAAATGTAGGCAAAAATACTTGGAGTGATGATTGTGGGGGGTTGGAGGAAAATTGAAAGGGTGACAGGCTGTAGGAGGTGGACAGCTTTAAGAACTTGGGGTCAAATGTGGCAGAGAATGGAGGAAGTTGAGATGAATCAAAGAGTAAGGGAAACAAGTAAACGTCTTGGAGGGAATGAAATGTGTTATGAAAAGTAGGTATCTAGGGGTGAACACAAGGTTGTATCAAGGAATGATTGTGCCTTTGGCACTGTATGGTGCAGAGATATGGAATTA
Source organism: Oratosquilla oratoria (assembly GCF_046742065.1). Taxonomy (NCBI): domain Eukaryota; kingdom Metazoa; phylum Arthropoda; class Malacostraca; order Stomatopoda; family Squillidae; genus Oratosquilla; species Oratosquilla oratoria. Next base: position 81,151,742 of record NC_134785.1, read on the forward strand.
GAAGAAGGCTGAAAAGGAGAGCCTAAACATGTTTGAAATGAATGAAATATTTAAAGAGCTTGGTAGATGTGATGAGGATGGATAGTGTGAGAAATGTGGAGGAGTGGAAAGAGAGCAGGCAAATTGGGTGGATCTAAGTGCTGTGATGGTTTGGGCATATGGAAAGAGTGAGGAAAGACTAGTAAAAACTGTATGGAAAATAGATGGGGTGAACTTGAGGGAAGGACCAAAGATGGATAATGGGAGTGAAGGGGTCTTTGGGTACAAATGAAATGTCTGTTGAGCAATGAAAGGAGTGCAAAAGATAGGCATGAATGGAAAGTGGTTGTAAATGGATAAGTAAATGATCTGGTCCAAAGGAACATTCTTCTTGTCTGCTCCATAAATTTCTAGGTGGGTGAGTGTGTGTGTGTTGGGGAGGTACCATATTATGAAAGTGTTGGAGAAAACAACTTTGGCTGTTGGGTCCAAGAGGTGCTATACTTTGCTGCATTGCTTTTGATCTTAGTAACGTGGTAGGGAGGGACAATGAATGGGTGTAGGGTAGGTGTTTGCTTTGACCCTACCACCCTATTGTAAGGGGAAAAAGGATTTTTTGATATGTGTACGCATGTATGAGAGTAGGACCCTATGCTGAAATGATTAGTGATTAATTACTTTGTTGTGACAATCTAGCATGAGATGTTTCATCCTTGGAGGCTGCAGGTCTGCAAGATAGACAGACAATGGTTTGACTTGTCGAATGTCTCACCCCTTTCCTGTGCAAATATCTTTTGGTTAGCTAATATTTTCTCTCCTTCCATTCGAAAGCAATGGAACTGTTACCTACTGATATTTTTCCTGTTATCTAAGACTTGGTCTGTCTACAAGAAGTATGAAGACTTTCTTCTTCCTTTAAGTCCCTCCCTCCATTTTTTTTTTTGTTTTTTTTTTGAGAGAGAGAACAAAACAGTGGAAAAAATAAATAAATTGTGTAATCACTTTATTGCAATCAATTTTGTAATATAAAAAATAGAAATTGAAATGTAGTACACATACACACATCTATATATACACATTCCAGCAGCAGTTGAAGTAGGACATATGAAAAGAAGCTCTGAAGTGCTAAGTAGCGCTTTGTTGACAGATGAATTTGGAACCTACCCTAGTTGTGTTTACTAAAAAGTGGAAAGGGAGCAGTGCACTATAAGTGACCAAAAAATGTAACTGTCTTTGTGTCTTTATTATTTTTTTTTTCTTCGTCAGTTACTCTAAAAATGGAAGAAAAGAATGGCAAATTAAGGGATAAAGAACCAATGAAGAGATGCCTGGACGTAACTAGGATGGAATCACCTCTGGGGGTGATCCCCAAAAGGACATGCCTGAACGAAACCCTGAAGACGTACCAAAGGATTGAAAAAAAAATAATTTTCCAGTTTTGACAGAGAGGGTGGAATTATGTATTAAGGGATAGAAATAGAGAACCCAGGTTTAAAAATATAATGAGATGAAATAAGCGAACTCAAAAGCGAGTATAAAGTGACGTACAAAGAGGTAGCCCTGCTAAGAAGGGCCAATGAAGAGAATAACAGGTAGATGATTTGAAAAAGGAACTAAATAGGATAAAGGGAGAAAATGAAAGATTGAAAAATGAAGATATAAATAAAAATCAGGCATTAAAGAAAGAAATGAAGGATGAAATACAGGCAGTAACTGAGAAAGTGCAAGAGAAGGTAAAAGAAAATGATTTCCAAGAAATGAAGAAAAAATGGAAAGTAGAACAGTTAAGTAAAACATTATCTTTTAAAGAAATAATGGAGCAACAAGTCAAGGAAAATGCTAAGGAAACAGTAATTAAAGTAATGAAGGAGAAAGAAAATTTGGTCAGGGACAGTGGATAAAAAAGATGCACTGTAATCTATGGTATTAAAGAGAAGCATGATGTTCCTAGATATCAGAAAGAAAAAGAGGAGAAAGAGATCTCTAAAGGAATTCTGAGATTCAAGAGGACAGGATATAAAGAAATTGAGAAAATATGCAGAATAGGAAAATACTAAAAAAAAAAAAAAAACAATACAGGCCACTAAAAGTAAAACTTAGGTCTCATATAATAGCAGAGGAAGTACTATCGCCAACAACAAAACTAGCTAATAATGAACGATACAAAAATGTATGCATATAAAAAAAAAAAAAAATGAAATGAGTGATGAAGAAAAAGAGAAAGAAAAGGAACTTAGAAATGAAGCAAATGAAAAGAGAACTGAGACTGAAAAGAATTATTTTTTTTTAGAGTGGTGGACCTGAGGCTGAGAAAATGGTATATCAAGAAAAAGGATACAAAGTAGACAGAAAATGACAAGAAAGGAAAAAATTAAAGATAGCCTATACCAACATAGAAGGAATCATTTCAGGACTGAATAAATTAAATGACTCTGGCATTAGAAAAACAAGACATAATGGGAATTGTAGAAACAAAATCAAAAAGTCCTCTACCACCAATTACTGTGGTACAAGGTCTATACAACTGTTGGACGACGAATAGAAAGGAAAAACAGGGTAGGGGAGTATTGTTTTTGACTAGGAAAGACTTAAATGTGACAAAGATAACAGAAGGAAAAAACATTGTAGAATCAATTATGATCAAAGTTGAAAGCAGTTACATGAAAAGTAGAAAATTTGTAGTAGTGAATGTGCCACCCAAAACACAGTCTTGGACAGAAAGCGATCATTCCAAACTGTTGGAAGATACAAAATATGAACTAATATACTGAGAGAAAGGGGAAATATAGTAATTATGGGTGATTTTTAACTCAAAACAAATATGTTGGGAAGAAATGACAGTGAAGGGTGAAGACCTCTGGGGAAACATACTACTTGATATGACCATTGAATACACAATGAGTCAGTGGATAAAAGAAAATACCAGATACAGAAACAATGAGGAACCATTGAGACTGGATTTAATACGTCAGAACCTGAAATTGTGGACAGAATTGATTACAAAACTCCATGTACATACATACCATGTACATACATACATACCATGTACATACATACATATACCAAGGCTTTTTCCCCCTAACAAGGGAGGTAGCCAAAAAGGAAAAGGCATAAAATCATTCCCACCCATTCCATCCCTGAATACACTCCACACCCCTCCACCCTCCCTCTCATCTTAGCACCTCCTGGATGACGGGTCATTCCTGCACCTTGTCCACTGCCCCGGGTCAGAAGCAGTGTCGCAAGACACAGCACATCCACAGCAAGGCCGCTTCATTAAATCGGCGAACCCCCTCTCCGTCCCCCTATTGCATAAAAGGAGAAGACGGGGAGAAATCCCTTCGGGCTGCGTCAAATTTTGCTCACACATACTACCTCACCCCCCATCTCCTCGCCCATTCCACCTCATGCATCACAACATCATCCATATACAACCATTATCCATTCACCCCTGTCTTCTGTCCTCTCCCGTCCTTCCTCAACAGACATTCCCCTCTTCCCCAAAGCCCCCTTCACCCCATCCATCCACCTCATCCTAGGACGTCCCCTCATGTTCACTCCCTCCACATCTGCCTTCCATACCTCTTTTACTAGTCTTTCTTCACTCATTCTTTCCATGTGTCCAAACCATCCTAATACTCTTTCATCAACCCTATCTCCCAACTCCCTTTCCACCCCTGTTCTCATCCTCGCCTCCTGAGTGACCATGTACTAATAGAATTCAAATGGACTTAAGAAGAAATGAAAAACATAGAAAAGGAAGACTAATGTACAACAAAATGAATTTTGAGAAGCAAAAAATTCTTTCAAAATGCAAACTGGGATAAATTCCTAAATAAAGAAACAAAGATGGAAGAGAATATAGTAAAAGAAATTTATAATGAGGGAGTGAACAAATATGTACCACAACAAAAGCAAGAAAGAATATACATAAAAAGCTGGCACAACAAAAAATGTAGTGAGGCTATGGAGAAAATAGACAAAGCTTGGACAAGATGGAAAAAAGAAAAAAAAAAAATTGAGTAAATGGCAAGCATATATCAAACTAAGAAATGGATTATGTAAAAATATGCAGAGATGAAAAGAGAAACTATGAAAGAGATATATTAGAAAAATGCAAGGAATGACCTATTTTGCAGGTATGTAAATGGTAAACTAAAAAATAAACAATAGAAAAGCTGTGCCAGGGAAATTATGAATATACAGAAGTAGGAATGGCTGAAATTATGAACAATCATTTCATATCAGTATTCACAATTGAAAGTTCACAAAACTGTGAGGGAATAGAGAGAGAGATCCCCCCAAATGAAGGAAATAACTGAGAGACCAAATAAAAAACCTTGATGTCAGAAAATCATGCAGTCCAGATGTAATTGCTAATTGGATACTGAAAAAATGCATAGAAGAGTTGATGGACAAAATATACGTTATAATTAAAGGAGGAAACAAGGAAAATCCAACCAACTACAGACCAATCTCCCTAACAAGCACAATACCAAAAATATGTGAAAAAGTTATCAAAAGTAGATTGGTTAAACATCTGGAAGAAAAAATATACTGAATCAAAATAAATTTGATTTTTGACAAGGAAGATCATGTACAACAAACCTGATCTTTCTATTCAAGATTAACAGAAATAATACAAGAAAGGGATGGATGGGCAGACTGTGCCTTTCTAGACCTACAAAAAGCATTTGATAAAGTACCACACAAAAAACTAATTAGAAAAATAGAATCAATAGGTGGCATCAAAGGAAAATTATTGGAATGGATGGAAGACTTCTTGACTGTGAGAAAAATGAGGGTGGCATTTAGAGACAAATACTTGAATTGGGAAGAAATGATAAGTGGTGTCCCACAAGGTTCGGTATTTGCTCCAATCATGTTTGCCATATATATAAATGACATGGGTAAAGGAGTGATGTTATATGAATTTCTTTGCAGATGACGCATAAATACTAAAGAAAGTAAGAAGAGGATTGTGAATCATTACAGTTAGACCTAGACAAAATCTGGAAATGGACTCAAAAGTGGGAAGTGAACTTCAATAACAAGAAGTGTAATATAATGGAGTTTGGAAAATGTAAAAATAGAATATGAAGAAATTATAACATTGATGAAGTAAAAAAAGTGAACTCTGAAAGAGACCTTGGAGTAATAATCAGCAAAGACATGACACCGGACAAACATATCAATAAAATAGTCAGAGAAACCTTCAACCAATTAAGGTCAATGAAAGTGGCATTTGACTACTTGGATGAGGAAATTATATAAAAAAAAAATATTAGATACACTAATAAGACCAAAACTGGAGTACGCAGCAACACTATGGACACCCAGTACTTTAAAAGAATATAAAGAAATTAGAAAGAATACAAAGAGCAACAACAAAGTTGGCACCAATTCTCTCCAAATTAACATACAAAGAATATCCAAATTGGAACTACCAACTCTGGAACAAACAAGAGAAAGAGGTCTGTTATTTATAGAATCATGAAAGGAGTGGAAATCCTAGATAGGGATAACCTATTAAAATGGGACAATGGAAAAACAAGAGAACATGAAAAGAAACTCAAAAAGGATACTATAGAAGAGATCTGGTTTTGATAGAGGGTGGAATTATGAATAGAGGGATAGAAATAGAGAACCCAGGTTTAAAAATATAATGTGAAATAGAGAGATCAATGACTCATTAGATGAAATAATCAAACTAAAATGTGAGTATAAGATGTCAAATGAAGAGACTAACAAGGAGATAGATGATTTGAAAAAGGAGCTAAATAGGATCAAGGGAGAAATTGAAAGATTGAAAAATTAAGATTTAAATAAAAATGAAGCATTAAAAAAGAAATGAAGGACCAAATACAGGCAGTGACCAAGAAAGTGGAAGAGATCAAAGAAAATGATTTCCAAGAAATAAACAGTGGAAAATAGAACATGAAAATTAAAAATTATCTTTTAAAGAAGTAGTGGAGCAACAAATCAAGGAAAATGCTACGGAAATAGTAATTAAAGTAATTAAGGAGAAAGAAAATTAGGTCAGGGACACAGTGAATAAAAAAAAGATGTTTCTATATATCAGAGAGAAAATGAGGAGAAAGAGATCGCCAAAGAAATTCTGAAAGAGATTCATGGGGAAGGACAGAATATAAAGAAATTGAGGAAACATATAGAATAGGAAAATATTCAAAAGAAAAACAATATAGGCCACTAACAGTAAAATTTAGGTCTCAAATGATAGAGGAAGTACTATCTAGAACAACAAAACTAGCAAATAGTGAACACTAGAAAAATGTATGGATAAAAAAAGAAATGAGTGAAGAAGAAAAAGAAAAAAGGAACTTAGAAATGAACCAAATAAAAAAATGGAAAGAGAACGGAGACCATTTTTTTTTTTTTTTTTTTTTTTTTTTTTTTATAGAGAGTGTGTGGTGGACCTGAGGCTGAGAAAATGGTATATCAAGAAAAAGGATACAAAGTAGACAGACAATGACGAGAAAGGAAAAAATTAAAGATAGCTTGTACCAATATAGACGGAATCATTTCAGGACTGAATTAATTAAACGACTATCTGGCATTAGAAAAACAAGACATAATGGGAATTGTAGAAACAAAATCAAAAAGTCCTCTACCACCAATTACTGTGGGATAAGGTCTTTAAAAAGGATAAACAGGGTGGGGGAGTATTATTTTTGACTAGAAAAGACTTAAATGTGACAAAGATAACAGAAGGAAAAAACAATGTAGAATCAATTATGATCAAAGTTGAAAGCAGTTACATGAAAAGTAGAAAATTTGTAGTAGTGTATGTGCCACCCAAAACACAGTCTTGGACAGAAAGCGATCATTCCAAACTATTGAATGATACAAAATATGAACTAATATACTGAAAGAGGAAATATAGTAATTATGGGTGATTTTTAACTCAAAAGAAATATGTTGGGTAGAAATGACTGTGAAGGGTGGAGAAGACCTCTGGAGAAACATACTACTTGATATGACCATTGAATACACAATGACTCAGTGGGTAAAATAATAATAATAATAAATAAAAACAGACACAGAAACGATGAGGAACCATCAAGACTAGATTTAAAACTTACGTCAGAACCTGAAATTGTAGACAGAATTGATTACAAAACTCCAAGAGGGAAGAGTGACCATGTACTAATAGAATTCAAACTAAAAGTGCAAATGGACTTAAGAAGAAATGAGAAACATAGAAAAGGAAGACTAATGTACAACAAAACGAATTTTGAGAAACTCAAAAAATTCTTTCGAAATGCAAACTAGGATAAATTCCTAAATAAAGAAACAAAGGTGGAAGAGAAATGGAATATACTAAAAGAAATTTATGAGGTAGTGAACAAATATGTACCACAACAGAAACAAGAAAGAATATACATAAAAAGCTGGTACAACAAAAAATGTAGTGAGGCTATGGAGAAAAGAGACAAAGCTTGGAAAAGATGAAAAGAATAAAATAAATAAATAAATAATAATAAATAAATAAATAAATAAATGGCAAACATATATCAAACTAAGAAATGATTATGTAAAAATATGCAGAGACGAAAAGAGAAACTATGAAAGAGATATAATAGAAAAATGCAAGGAACAACCTAACCTATTTAACAGGTATGTAAATGGTATACTAAAAAACAAACAAAAAATGGAAAAACTGGACCAGGGAAATTATAAATATAAAGGAGAAGTAGAGATGGCTGAAATTATGAACAATCATTTCAAATTGGTATTAACAATTCAAAGTTCACAGAACTGTGAGGGAATAGAGAGAGATCCCCCAATGAAGGAAATAACTGCAACACAGAAGGAAATCACAGACCAAATAAAAACCTTGATGTCAGAAAATCACACAGCCTGGATAGAATTGTAAATTCAGTATTGAGCGAATGCATAGAAAAGTTGATAGACAAAATATACATACATATACCAAAGGTTTTTTTCCCCTTTATAAGGGAGGTAGCTAAAAAACAAAGGCATAAAAACCACTCCCACCCATTCCATCCCTATCACATTCCACTCCCCTCCACCCTCTTATCTTGGCACCTCCTGGATGATGGGTCATCCCTCCATTTTATCCACTGCCCTGCGTCAGAAGCAGTGTTGTGAGACAACACATCCATAGCAAGGCCACTTCATTAAATCAGTGACCCCCCTCTCCATTCCCTCATGCAGAAACAAAGAAGACGGGGAGAAATCCCTTCGGGCTGCGTCAAATTTTTCTCACATATACTCCCTCACCCCCCATTCCACCTCATGGATCACATCATCCATACACAACCATTCTCCAATTCACCCCTGTCTTCTGTCCTCTCCCATCCTTTATCAACAGACATTCCCCTCTTCCCCAAAGCCCCCTTTACCCCATCCATCCATTTCATCCTAGATCACCCCCTCATGTTCACTCCTTCCACACCTCTTTCACTAGTCCTTCTTCACTCATTCTTTCCATGTGTCCAAACCATCCCAATACTCTTTCATTAACCCTATCTCCCAACTCCCTTTCCACCCCCGTTCTCCTCCTCACCTCATTTCTCACTCTATCCAGCCTAGTAACCCCTATCATGCTTCTGAGACACCTCATCTCAAACACATTCAAACTCCTTCTCTCTTCCTCTCTTACATTCCACGTTTCTGCCCCATACAGTGCTGATGGCACAATCACTCTTAGCATTCATTTCCAAATGTCTATTTCTCATTACACTTTTTAATTCAACAAGGCACTCTCTTCTCTCAATCTATATTCCACCTCCACTCCTCCCTTTCCTGCCATATTCGCACCCAAGTATCAAAAACTATCCACTTCCTCCAGTCTCTCTCCCTTAATACTCACTTCCAGTCTGCTGCCACTTTCTCTGCTTGTACATCTCATCACCTTACTTTTACCCACATTTATCTTCAACTTCCTTCTTTCACACACTTTTCCAAACTCTGTCACTTTCTCAATCCCTCTTCTGATCCTGCTACAAGCTGTGTCGTTTGCAAACAACAGCTGGCTTATCGCCCACTTTTCTCCATTTTCTTTAACCATCTCCAATCCCTGACCCATTATGGGGGAATGGGGGGGTGAGGTAGTATGTGTGAGCAAATTCTGACACAGCCCGAAGGGATTTCTCCCCGTCTTCTCCTTTATGCATGGGGGGACGGAGAGGGGGGGTTGCCGATTTAATGAAGCGGCCTTGCTGTGGATGTGCTGTGTCTTGTGACACTGCTTCTGACCCAGGGCAGTGGACAAGGTGCAGGGATGACCCGTCATCCAGGAGGTGCTCAGATGAGAGGGAGGGTGGAGGGGTATGGAGTGTATTCAGGGATGGAATGGGTGGGAATGATTTTATGCCTTTTCCTTTTTGGCTACCTCCCTTGTAAGGGGGAAAAAGCCTTGGTATATATATGTATGTACCATCCCATCCATGTATAAATTGAACAGCCAGGGTGACATAACACATCACTCACAAAGTCCCACCTTTACCTCAAACCACTCGCTCTCTCCATTTCTAATCCTGACACACACTCTACTACTCTCATAAAAACTCTTGACAGCTCCTAGAAGCTTTCCTCCTATCAAGTATATCTGCAATACCTTCCACAATGCCTTCCTGTCTACCCTGCCATTAGCATTTTCCAGATCCATAAAAGCCCAAATAACATCCTTACCTTTTCCTATAGCTTTCTCACATATCTGTCTTACCACAAAAATCTGATCTACACAACCTCTACCTGTCCTAAACCCACACTGTTCCTCATCAATTACTCCCTCTGTTCCTCTCCTAATCCTCTCAATCAAGACCCTCCCATAAGCCTTCCCATCTACACTTGACAAGTTAATCCCTCTGAAACTTCTACATTCACATTTGTCCACTTTTTCCTTGTAAAGTGGAACTATACTCCTCCAGTCCTCTGGCACTCTACCCTCTCTTAAACAAACATTAAACTCACCAGCCAGTCCACCATCACTGTACCTCCTTTTTTCAGACATTCTGTATGACATCCATCCAACCCAGGTGCTTTACCTGCTCTCATCATCAACTGCCTTCACTTCATCCTTTCGTATTTCTCCTCCATTTTCCTCACTCAATCATGGTCACTTTCTTAGCACTTCCCACTGCAACTACCTTTTCCTCCCTATCCTCCTTCACATTTAGCAACTCCTTAAAATACTCTGCCCATTTCCCTCTCACTGCCTTCTCTTCCATTATCATCTGTCCATCTGCACCTTTTACCTTTTCTTCTCTACTTGATTTGCCCCCTCTTCCTCTCTTAATTTCTTTACAAAACATCTTTTTATTACTTTCAAAATTTTCTGTCATACTCTTACCCCATTTCACATCTGCTCTCCTCTTTGCCTCTTTTATCTTATGCTTTACTTCTCTTTTCTTTGTACCTCTCATATGATTCCCTTGTCCTATTTTGTAACCAATCTGTGAAAGCTTGCTTCTTCTCTTCTACAACCTTCTTTGCTTCCTCATCCCATCACTTACAACCCTTCTTTCTATTTCCTCCCATCCTCCTTGTTCCACACACCATCTTTGCACACCTTATGACTCCCTCCTTGAACCATCCCCATTCCTCCTCCACTCCTAGTTCTACTCTATCCTTCACTCCCTCCCACTCCTCTCTCAGCTTCTTCTTGTACTCCTCCTTTTCTTTCTCATTTAAGCAGTTCACTCTAAGCACCTCCCTATCTTTTGTCCTTTTCCTCTTTCTCCATCTATCCTCCACTCTCAACTTACCTTCCACCAGAAAATGATCTGATATTCCACCACTCTCTCCCCTTAGAACATATACATCCTTAACTCTTCCTATTATACTCCTATCTACCACTAACACTCTATGTACCACCCTTCCATCCACCACCCTCCCATGTGTTCTTATGCTTGACCTTCTTCCTAAACACTGTATTTGCTATCATCAACTCTCTACACACATCTCCACCATCAACTCTCCTATACAATTCTTTCCTGGAACTCCACATTTCCCAACCACTTTGTTCATTGGTTCATTTCCTACCCTAGCATTAAGGTCTCCCAATACTACTACACTGACATTTCTTCCTAATCCCTCTATGCACTCATTTAAATCTATCCAAAAAGCCTCCCTTTCCTCTACACTCCTCTCACTACCACTTACAAAAACCCACATCTTTCCCAGCTTCACCTTCATCCACATTAACCTTGAAGAAACCTCCTTTCACTCCACTACATGTTTACCTATCTCTTCACTTACTAGTACAGCCACCCCTTCTCTCCCTCCCCCTCTCTTCATTCCTGAGAACCTCCCAACTACACTCCCAAACTCACACTTGCCCCTCCCTCTCAACTTAGATTCACTCAAAGCCAGCACATCCATCTTTCTTCTCACAAACATACTGCCTCTCTTCCCTTTTACTCTCATCTGTACTACATCCACATACATTAAAAGACCCTAACCTTTGGGTACTGTGGGGCTACAGGGAGAAGGATGCCTAGTCCTAATCCCTGTCTTGTTTTTCTCGCGTCTTACAATCCAAGTGGGAAGACATGGTGGCAGCATTGTATATCCCCCACCACAGGGTAGGTGAAAAAAGGAAATGAATATTCAGAGAAATGGTACAGGACAGTAACAGGGGGTTGGGGGACAGCAATATAATTAAATACTCAAAGAAGGAAAGGTAGCACAGGACTGGAAAAGTGCAAATATTGTATAAATATATAAAGGAGGAAACAAGGAAAATCCAACCAACTACAGACTGGTCTCCCTTACAAGCACAATAGCAAAAATATGTGAAAAATTTATCAAAAGTAGATGGGTTAAACATCTGGAAGAAAAAAATATACTGAATCCAAATCAATTTGGATTTACACAAGGAAGATCATGTACAACAAACCTGATCTGCTTCTATTCGAGACTAACAGAAATAATGCAAGGGATGGATGGGTGGACTGCACCTTTCTAGACCTACAAAAAGAATTTGATAAAGTACCACACAAAAAACTAATAAGAAAAATAGAATCAATAGGTGGGATCAAAGGAAAATTATGGGAATGGATGGAAGACTTCCTGACTGGAAGAAAAATGAGGGCAGTAATTCGAGACAAATATTTGAATTGGGAAGAAATTATAAGTAATGTCCCACAAGGTTCAGTATTGGCTCCAATCATGTTTGCCATATATATATAAATGACATGGGTGATGGAGTGGAGTGTTATATGAATTTCTTCGCAGATGACACAAAAATACTAAAGTAAGAACAGAGGAGGATTGTGAATCATTACATTTAGGCCTAGAAAAAATCTGGAAATGGACTCAAAAGTGGTAAGTGAACTTCAATATCAAGAAATGTAGTATAATGGAGTTTGGGAAAAGTAAAAACAGAATATCATGAAATTAAAAAATTGGTGAAGTCAAAAAAGTGAACTCGGAAAGAGACCTTGGAGTAATAATCAGCAAAGACATGACACCGGACAAACATATCAATAAAATAGTCAGAGAAACCTTCAACCTATTAAGGTCAATGAAAGTGGCATTTGACTAATTGGATGAGGAAATTATTAAAAAAAATATTAGTTACACTAATAAGACCAAAACTGGAGTACGCACAACACTATGGACACCCAGTACTAAAAAGAATGTAAAAGAAATTAGAAAGAATACAAAGAGCAACAACTACATTGGCACCAACTCTTTCAAATTAACATACGAACAAAGATTGTCCAAATTGGAATTACCTACTCTGGAACAAAGAAGAGATCTGCTATCGAAAGAATCATGAAAGGAATGGAAATCCTAGAGATGATTTATTAAAATGGGACAAAAGAAAAACAATAGTACATGAAAAGAAACTCAAAAAGGTTAACTATAGATGAGATCTGAAAAAAAAAAAACTGGAATAAATTAGATAAGGAAACAGTGTGTGCAAACACTATTCGAGATTCTAAGAAAAAAGTTGATGCTGAAAGATACAAAGACAGGTCACCACGAGCATAGCTCCCTTTCCGTATAATACAACTAGGTAAATACACCAAGGGCTTTTTCCCCACTTACCAGGAAGGCAGCCAAAGTCAAAAGGCATATACCAACCCCGACCCATTCCACTCCTATCCACCAATCTTTTCTCCCTTTAATCTTAGCTCCTCATGGATGATGGATCATCCCCGTATCTTGCCCACTGCCCTGATTAAGAAGCAATGCAGCAACACACAGCACATCTACAGCAAGGCTGCTTCACTTAATCAGCAACCCACCCTCTCTGCCCCCTCACACAGAAAAATAGCGGATAGTGAGAAGTCCCTTTAGGCCTTGTCAAAATATTCACACATAATCACTCCCTAACCCTTCTATCTCCCATCTACTCCCTGCCTTGCATCACAATATCATCTTATACACAGCCATTCTCCACTTACTCCTATCTTTTGCCTTCTCCCTTCCCTGCTCAACAGATATCCCACTCCTGCTCAATGTCTCCATCCATCCATCCATCTCATCCTCAGTTGCCCCTCCATGTTCACTCCATTCATTTCTGCCTTCCAAACCTTTTACTAATCTCTCTTCACTCATTCTTTCCACATGTTCAAACTATCCCAATACTCTTTTATCAACTCTATTTCCCATCTTTTCCACCCCAGCTCTCCTCCTCACCTCCTTGTTTCTCACACTATCCAACCTTGTAATCCCTACCATACTTCTAAGCAATCAGTTTTGTAATATCAAAAATAGAAATTGAGAATTGGCACATATATATATATATATATATATATATATATATAAATACAAATTAAAACTATAAAACATGTTTGTACACACTACTTTTGGCAGTCCTTCAGCATCTGTTCTATTGAGCAAATGAGGGAAAGCAAATCCTCATCAGTTGTTTGAGTGATGTGGGAACCAATACTCAAAAGCCATCGGAAAGATTTTGGCAATGTGTCCCATGATTTGCTTTTTTCTATCTTTTCCAAAGGTGGGCATATCCAGTATCTTTGCCATGGTTGGGGGATGCTGATGACACCTTCACACTTTGGTTTTCTTTTCTGCTTTGCATATTCTTTTGATGCTGCACCCTGGTGTCCTTTTTTTCCCTCTGACTGGACTTCCACCAATGAACCAGATTGTATGAGAGCACCTTGTACTGGACCCAGCTGACGTGGCCAGTCTAACATGAGTTTCTTAAATGAGTATGTCAACAGTTCTTCTGATATCTGGAAATGAATAAATTCATTAAAGTCAGTAAGATAAGAAAAGGTCAAATACTGTAGTAAGTTCACCAGTATCTTGCATGCAACCCCTCCCAATGTCTTATTTCATCAATGTGCAACTGAGTATGAGAGAGGCATGTGAGGTACAAAGAAAAAAGAAGAGAATAAAACAAAAGATAAAGGAGGCAAAAAGGAGAGATGTACATTGAGGAGTATAACAAAATTCTAAAAGTATTTTTGAAGGAAGTTAAGAGAGGTAAAGATGGACAGATATCAGCAGAGGAGGTGGTAAGGAGAAGATGGGAAGAGTATTTTAGGAAGCTGTTGAATGTGAAGGATAAGGAGGGAATGGCAATTGTAGTGGGAAGCGCTCAGAAAATGATGATGGGAGAAGAAAATGGAGGAGAAATAAGAAAATATGAGGTGCAAGTAGTTTTGAAAATGGTGAGATCAGGTAAGGCACCTGGGTTAGATTGGTGTCATGCAGAGTGTCTGAAGAAGGGAGGAACAGTAATAGTGAACTGACCTGTGAGGTTTAATGTGTGTCTAAGGGAGGGTAGAGTGCCAGAGGACTGGAGGAGTGCCTGTATAGTTTCACTTTACAAAGGGAAAAAGGACAAATGTGAGTGTAGTAGTTTTACAGGGATCAGTTTGTTGAGTGTAATTGGGAGGGCATATGCAAGGGTTTTAACTGAGAAGATTAGAAGAGGAACAAAGGGAGTAATTGGTGAGGAACAGTGTGGTTTTAGGAAAGGTAGGGGTTGCATGGATCAGATTTTTGTGGTAAGGCATATGAGAAAGTTTTAGCAAAAGGTAAGGATGTTTTCTGGGCCTTTATGGACTTGGAAATGGCTTATGCTAGGGTAGTCAGAAAGGCACAGTGGGAGGTTTTGCAGGTATATGGGATTATGGGTAAGCTGTTAAAGGCAGTCAAGATTTTTTATGAGAGAAGTAGAGCCTGTGTTAGAATTGGAAATGAGAAAGAGTGGTTTGAGGTAAAGGTGGGACTGCAACAGGGATGTGTCATGGCATCATGACTGTTCAATGTGTACATGAATGGGGTGTTGTGTAAGGTAAAGGCATGGGTAATGGGCAGGTGACTGGAGATGGTTAAAGAAAATGGAGAAAAGTGGGAGGTGAGCAAGTTGTTGTTTGCTGATGACAATACACTTGTGGCAGGGTCAGAGGAGGGATTAAGGGAGTTGGTGATGGTGTTTGGGAGGGTAGGTAATAGGTGAAAGTTGAAGGTAAATGTGAGTAAAAGTAAGGTGATGAGATGTACAAGGGGAGAGGATGGCAGTGAGTTGGAAGTAAGTTTTAGATACATATACCAAAGGCTTTTTCGCCCTTACAAGGGAAATAGTTTTAGATACTTGGAAGGTTTTAGATACATATACCAAAGGCTTTTTCCCCCTTACAAGGGAGGTAGTTTTAGATACTTAGGTGCAAATGTGGCAGAAAAGAGAGTAGTGGAGGTGGAAGTAAATTGTAGACTGAGAGAAGCAAGTAAATGCCTTGAGGGATTAAAAAACATTATGAGAAATAGGCATTTGGGAATAGATGGAATGAGATTATCTAAAGGTGCAATTATGCCAAGAGCACTGTATAGGGCAAAGACCTAAAATTTAAGAAACAGAGAGAACAAATTTAAATGTGTTTAAGGTGAAATGTTTGAGAAGTATGGTAGGGGTTATGAGGTTGGATAGAGTGAGAAATGAGGAGGTAAAGAGGAAAGTTGGGCTGTAAAAGGAGATTGCAGATAGGGCTGATGAAAAAGTATTGGGATGTTTTGGACACATGGAAAGAATGAGTGAAGAAATATTAGTAGAAGAGGTGATGAAAGCAGAGGTGGAGGGAGTTAACTTGAGGGGATGACTGAGGATAAGATGGATGGATGGGATGAAAGGGGTGTTAAGCAAAAGGGGAATGTCTGTTAAACAAGGAAGGGAGAAGGCAGGAGATAGGGGTGAGTGGAGAATGATACTATGATGCAAGGGAGTGGGTGGGGAATGGAGGGGTTAAGGAGTGGTTATGTATGAATGATATTCTGACACAGCCAAAAGGGATTTTTTCCTCATCCTCATCTTCTCTTTTTTTCTGCATGAGGAGACAGAGATGGGTGTGTTTTTGTGTGTGTCACCAATTGAGTGAAGTGCCCTTGCTGTGGATGTGCTGCATCTTACTGCTTTGCTTCTGACCCAGGGTAGTGGGCAGGATACAAGGATGACCAATCATCCATGAGGAGCTTGGATGAGAGGGAGGAAAGGGTGGTGCATGGGAGTGAAATGGGTGGTAGAGGGTCCTTGTCTTTTGACTTGGCTACCTCCCTTGTGTAAGGGAAAATCGCCACTTAATCTTCTAAACAACCAGCCCTCTTAAATTACGCACAATTCGAGTGCACTTCGAAGTCTTACTCGAAACGAGCTGCCACGTATGACGACCGAGGTTATGTGCATCCCGGACAGACATGGTTCTATCAGAGAGAACTTGGTGACTGCACCTAGTCCACTATTCACCCTCCCCTCTCTCCACTCTAAAACTGGCATGATACATCGACTGGACGTCGTTTGTCTCCAACTTCGCCTTCCGCTCTGCCAGAGTCGTCATCGCTCAGCTCCAAAACCCTGATCTTCTACTGAAGCTTTCTACGAGTAATTTAAGTGTTTACTGTGGAGTCAATTCGAGTGAGCTACGACCGAACTGACCTAAGGTGAAACAGTTAGTGTTGTTTTTCCCTTTTCCTGAAATTGATTTGATAGTGCAATGTGGAAGGACCAGAATGATAAACTTCCAGTGCAATCCTCTGTTTTCTTACTTGTCCTAAAAGTCTATACACGAACCGAGAGTTCTGAAGCAGGCAGTGGTGGTCCGCACCTAGTTTCAGAACTAAAGGACCTAATTGGTCCTTTACACCTTGTATGGGGGAAAAAGCCCATGGTATATAGAGATAACTGAGTGTCCTTAGTTCTGAGAATTTAAAAGAAAATATACATACATACATACATATACCAAGGCTGTTTCCCCCTTCCAAGGGAGGTAGCCAAAAAGGGAAAGGCATAAAAACACTCCCACCCATTTCATCCCTAAATACACTCCACACCCCTCCCACCCTCCCTCTCATCTGAGCACCTCCTGGATGACGGGTCATCCCTGCACCCTGCCCACCGCCCTGGTTCAGAAGCAGTGTCGCAAGACACAGCACATCCACAGCAAGGCCGCTTCATTTAATCGGCGACCCCCCCTCTCCGTCCCCCCTTGCATATAAGGAGAAAATATAATAATAATAATACACACCAAGGGATTTTTCCCTCTTACAAGGAAGCCAAAATCAAAAGGCACAATTCCACTCCCACCCATTTCATCCCCACCCACTCCACTCCTATACACCACCCGTCCCTCCCTCTTTTCTTGGCTCCTGGATGACAGGTTATCCCTGCATCTCACTCATTGCCTTAGGTCATAAGTAATGCAGCAAGGCTCAGCACATCCACAGCAAGGCCACTTCATTTAATTGGTGACCCCCCCCCCAGTCCATCCTCTCATGCAGAAAAAGAGAAGATGGAGAGAAATCCTTTCAGGCTCCATCAAAATATTATTCACACAAAACCACTCCCTAACCCCTCATCTCCCATCCACTCCCTTGCATCACATTATCATCTATACACAGCCATTCTCCACTCACCCCTATCTCCTGCCTTCTCCCTTCCTTGTTTAACAGACATTCCCTTCTTGCTTAACACCCCTTTCATCCCATCCATCCATCTTATCCTCAGTTGTCCCCTCAAGTTAACTCCCTCCACCTCTGCTTTCCTCACCTTTTACTAATCTTTCTTCACTCATTCTTTTCATGTGTCCAAACCATCCCAATACTTTTCCATCAGAACCTATCTGCCATCTCTTTTTACAGCCCAGCTTTCCTCTTTACCTCCTTGTTTCTCATTCTATCCAGCCTAGTAACCCCTACCATACCTCTCAGACATTTCATCTCAAACACATTTAAAATCTTCCTCTCTTATGTTCCATGTTTCTGCCCCATATAGTGCTGTCAGCACAATCACTCCTTCATACAATCTCGTTTTAGCATCCATTCCCAAATGTCTATTTCTCATAACACTTTTTAATCCCCGAAGTTATTTACTTGCTTCTCTCAATCTAAATTCTACCTCCACCTCCACTCCTCCCTTTCCTGCCACATGTGCCCCAAGTATCTAAAGCTAACCACTTCCTCCAGTCTCTCCCTTAATACTCACTTCCAATTTATTGCCATCCTCTCCCCTTGTACATCTCATCACCTTTTACCCACATTTACTTTCATCTTCCTCCTCTCACACACCTTCCCATACTCCATTATAATAATGATAATACATACATATACATATACCAAGGCTTTTTCCCCCTTACAAGGGAGGTAGCCAAAAAGGAAAAGGCATAAATCATTCCCACCCATTCCATCCCTGAATACACTCCACACCCCTCCACCCTCCCTCTTATCTTAGCACCTCCTGGATGACGGGTCATCCCTGCACCTTGTCCACTGCCCTGGGTCAGAGGCAGTGTCGCAAGACACAGCACATCCACAGCAAGGCCGCTTCATTAAATTGGCGACCCCCCCCTCTCCGTCTCCCCCATGCATAAAAGGAGAAGACAGGGAAAAATCCCTGGGGGCTGCGTCAAATTTTGCTCACACATACTACCTCACCCCCCATCCCCCCACCCATTCCACCTCATGCATCACATCATCATCCATATACAACCATTCTCCATTCACCCGTCTTCTGTCCTCTCCCGTCCTTCCTCAACAGATATTCCCCTCTTCCCCAAAGCCCCCTTCACCCCATCCATCCACCTCATCCTAGGACATCCTCTCATGTTCACTCCCTCCACATCTGCCTTCCATAACTCTTTCACTAGTCTTTCTTCACTCATTCTTTCCATGTGTCCAAACCATCCTAATACTCTTTCATCATCAACCCTATCTCCCAACTCCCTTTCCACCCTTGTTCTCCTCCTCACCTCCTCATTTCTCACTCTATCTAGCCTAGTAACCCCCATCATACTTCTCAGACACCTCATTTCAAACACATTCAAACTCCTTCTCTCTTCCTCTCTTATGTTCCATGTTTCTGCTCCATACAGTGCTGTTGGCACAATCACTCCTTCATACTGTCTCCTCTTAGCATCCATTCCCAAATGTCTATTTCTCATTACACTTTTTAATCCACCAAGGCATTTACTTGCTTCTCTCAATCTACATTCTACCTCCACCTTCACTCCACCTTTTCCTGCCACATTTGCACCCAAGTATCTAAAACTATTCACTTCCTCCAGTCGCTCTCCCTTAATGCTCACTTCCAGTCTGCTGCCACTTTCACCCCTTGAACATCTCATCACCTTACTTTTATCCACATTTATCTTCAGCTTTCTTCTATCACACACTCTCCCAAACTCTGTCACCAACTTCCTCAATCCCTCCTCCGATCCTGCCACAAGCGCAGTGTCGTCCGCAAACAACAGCTGGCTCACCTCCCACTTTTCTCCAATTTCTTTAACCATAATAATAATAATAATAATCTTTAACCATAATAATAATAATAATAATACATACATATACCAAGGCTTTTTCCCCCTTACCAGGGAGGTAACCAAAAAGGAAAAGGCATAAAATCACTCCCACCCATTTCATCCCCGAAAACACTCCACACCCCTCCACCCTCCCTCCCATCTAAGCACCTCCTAGATGACGGATCATCCCTGCACCCTGTCCACTGCCCTGGGTCAGAAGCAGTGTCGCAAGACACAGCACATCCACAGCAAGGCCGCTTCATTAAATCGGTGACCCCCCCTCTCTGTCCCCCCATACCGTTTCTTCGAGTATTTCTTTTTCTGTGGTGGGGGAATTCCCTGTGGTGGGGGAAAAGAATACTGCCACCAAGTATTCCCACTTGGATCGTAAGAGGCGAGAAGAAAGGGACGGGGATTGGGACTAGGCATCCTTCTCCTTGTAGCCCCACAGGGGAAATTCCTCAAAGTAAAGGAATAATAATAATAATGAAAATAATGGTAGAAGCTGATCAATTCATGATATTTAATTTTTCTCTTGATATCTTTCTTGATCTTCAAATGATATATACACTGTGTCTTGCTGCATTTGAAGGAGTGATTGTGCCGACAGCACTGTAGAGG
This sequence comes from Oratosquilla oratoria, assembly GCF_046742065.1. Classification (NCBI taxonomy): domain Eukaryota; kingdom Metazoa; phylum Arthropoda; class Malacostraca; order Stomatopoda; family Squillidae; genus Oratosquilla; species Oratosquilla oratoria. Next base: position 81,172,099 of record NC_134785.1, read on the forward strand.
GCAGAAACATGGAACATAAGAGAGGAGGAGTTTGAATGTGTTTGAAATGAGGTGTCTGAGAAGTATGATACAGATTACTAGGTTGGATAGAGTGAGAAATGAGGAGGTGAGGATGAGAACGGGGGTGGAAAGGGAGTTGGGAGATGAGATGGATGGATGGGGGTAAAAGGGGCATTGGGAAAGAGGGGGAATGTTGGTTGAGGATGGATAGGAGAGGACAGAAGATAGGGGTGAATGGAGAATGGTTGTGTATGGATGATGCTGTGATGCATGAGGTGGAATGGATGGGGGGGTGAGGGAGAATATGTGAGAAATAAACTGATGCAGCCTGAAGGGATTTCTACCCATCTCCTTTTCTCCATGAGGGGCCAAAGAGGGGGGTTGCCAACTTAATGAAGTTGTGCTATGTCTTGCGACACTTCTTCTGACCCAGGGCAGTGGGCGAGATGCAGGGATGACCCGTCATCCAGGATGTGCCACAATAAGAGGGAAGGAAGAGGGTGGAGGGGAATGGAGTATGTAGGGGATGGAATGAGTGGGAGTGGTTTTTATGCCTTTGTTTTTTGGCTACCTCCCTTACAAGGGGGGGGAAAAGACTTTGGTAGATGTATGTATGTCTTGCTGCATTGCTTCTGATCCAAGGCAATGGGCAAGATGCAGGAATGACCCATAATCCAGGAGCAGCCAAGAAAAGAGAGAGGGTGGGGTGGTGAATGGAAATGGAGTGGGTGGGGTCAAAGGGGTGGGAGTGGAATTATGCCTTTTTGATTTTGGCTACCTCCTTTGTAAGGAGGTAAAAGCCACTGGTGTATGTACTTACACATACCCAAAATCATTTTCCCCTTTTAAAGGAGGTGGCCAGTTAAGGCACCCTACACTCATTTATTTTCCCTTTTAGCTTAGCTCATATGGATGAAAGGCCAGCTCTGCCCCTACCCACATCCCAGATCAGAAGTAATGCAACAAGACACAGGGCCTGACCTTTGTAGCTGGGTTACCTCTATTGCTTCATTATATGGCAACCCTCCTCCCTCACAAGTAAAATAGAGAGGACAAGGATAAATCCCTTCAGGATGCATCAATTTATCATCCATTTTTTGATGTGTAAGGCCAGGTTCTTGGGGGAGGAGGCAAACTGTGGGAGAGGAACACCTTCCATTTCTCACTTATCTCAAAAACATTGAGACTCTTCCTTATCTGTCTCCATATAGTGCCATGGGAATAATCACCCTACAAACCAATTGCAGCTATCCACCATATCAAAGCTGATGAAAAGATTAGTAGCAGAAACAACTGCAGTACCCACCTCCCTAAACCCAACATGGATTTAATGAGGACCACTCCATCAGCTTATTGCTCATGAACATCATCTAAAAAGTGCTGGAGGGATTCAACAAGAAAGCACTCCCAGACAAAACAGTTATTGGTCTGAATATGAGGACATATACCATGATACTACTAACCCATCACATACCTTGAGCATGTCTGCAGCATCATTACCTTGGTCTTGTCTGTACACATTACGATATTCCAGTAAAAGGCCTAGCAAAGGACATGCTGAAGGGCTGAAAATTCTCTTCCATTCCATCACTTCCTCTAAGCTCATTCCTTGCAAAGAAAGCAGCCTCTGTGTCTGGGACACTGAATGATCTGAAAATTAAAATGTTAAATAGGTATTGGTATTATTTTCATCTTCACACCTAAATGAGGTGGTAACTTCCACTTTTATATATAATTCAACTACAATAACAATAATACATATCAAAGGCAAGTGGTCAGGATCAGGGCTGTGGAGTCAGAGTCGGAGTCGGAAGCAATTACGGTCACTGGAGTCGGAGTCGGAAGCAATTACGGTGTCACTGGAGTCGGAGTCGGTAAAAATATACCGACTCCGACTCCAGTTAAATTTACACTTTATAATGCCTTCGTTTAGTCTGTAGAGTTATGCAGTGCACACTCCTTATAAGCAGATTATATAAAGAATTTTTTTTTTTATAAAATGTAATAAATCTCATCATCTTATCTTCATGGTCATTCCACTAAACCCCTAAAACGTCCTTGTGCAACACTGGCTTTCAAATTTATACATAGAGCGATAAACATCCAAAGTATTACTTGAATAAATTAGATAAACACCTCCATTTTACACCTTCTGTTGACACACAGTCACAGGAGCTGTAATATTCCTGTCAAGTTCCATATGCGTCGTTTCCATCACTCCATCAGTTTAGTGGTTTCTCCCACTGCTGTGTTGCCAAACAGTAGGATAATTATGATTTCAACTGTAGACTAATGCAATAATACTATCTCTTCTCTCCTTTCCCCTTCTTTGTCCCCTCTATACTTTTTAACATTGAATTATTGATTAAGGATATTTAAAGTTGAAAAAAAGTTTCATGTTTCAAACATGTTCAGCTGTATGTTCCAGAACCAGAGTAATGTTCATCGCAATAATTGCATAGCAGTACCAGTATGTAGTTAAATCAAGAGGTACATTATAGAATCTTTATTTTACTGAATTTTCTTCAATATCCTTTCAAAAAATCTCTACTTCAGTAATAAAGTATTAATGAAGAGGTCAAACATAGGAAAGCCACACTATAACATATATCTTTATTCTTTGATATAAACCAGTTATAATGATATAAGTCTACTCAAGATTGGAGTGTATGTGTGTTGTATAGGCTTTATAAAATATGTAGACCATAATCAGTTAATTACATGAAGAGGAGTAGAGTCGGAGTCTGATGTTTTGTGTTCTGACTCCACAGCCCTGGTCAGGATATTGAACCAGTGAAAATGTACATGAATAATAGATTTGAAGAATGTATACATTAAAGTGATGACCTATTCCATGAAACCTAATATGGGGTATTAATTGTATTTTAAATAACTATACACCAAATGAGAGAAATGGTGAATGGGAGTGGAGTATGTGAGGATGAAATAGTTGAATGTGGCTACTTCCCTTGTAAGGGGGAAAAAGCCCTTGGTATGTATGTATTATATACCAAATAACCTGGATGAAATATTTAGCATTACTTTTGCCAATCTAGTATAATTTCAGCAGTCTTAGGCTAGCATAGCTTGAAAAATCTGGTCACCCTGCAAATGACCCCCACCCCCACCTTTATAATGGAGGTAGCCAGTAAAGGCATGCATCCACCCCAACCCAACACCCATATGTTTCCCCTTTTATCTTAGTTCCTTGTGGATGAAGGGTCATCCCTATCCTGTTCCTACTGCCTAGGTCAGGAGCAATGCAGCAAGATACAATACATCCATAGCAGGGTTCCTCTGAGGGACATCTGAAGACTTTAGGGTGAGTCAGCTGTATAATTAGGATGAAAAAACTGGAATTAAGAGCAAATTTATTGTAAACCACAGCCTACCTTTCAATTTAGTTGTACATTTCTTGCACCAAACTCCATCTGACCAAAAAAACTGTGCAACACGTTTGGCATCAACATGAGACACTGCTTTAGGACCCATGATAGAGACGCAAGTTGGAATATCAACTTGGCAACACCACCAACTCAATCTGGACAGGTACCTTTAGAGAAAAAAGAAAAAGAAGAAAAAAAGAAGAAAAGAAAGAAAAAATATATATATATATATATACATACATATATATATATATATACACAATAATATACAAATATATACAATACATATATATACATAATATACATAATACAGAATAACATATACATATATTTATATACATATATCATATACATAAATCATATACATTATATACATATACATATATATACATATACATATATACATAATTTTATATTACATATATAAACAGAACATATATATACATATCATATTATATACATATATACACTATACATATATATACATAACATATATAAACATACATATATATACATACAGATATATATATACATATATATACAAACATATATTCATATACATATATATACATTTATACATATACATAGATACAAATACAATATATACAATACATATATACATATATATACATATACATATATATACATATACATATATAATACAGATACATATACATACATTTACATACATATACATACATATACATACATATACATACATAGACATATATTATACTATATACATATATATATAACATCTATATATCAATATATATCTATACATATATATATTACCAATATATAATAATATATATATATATACATATTTTATATACAATATATACATATAATATATATACATATATACAAAGATAAATATAACATATATACATATATACATATTCTAATATAATAATTTTTTTTATACATTATATACATATATATATATATACTATATAACATATAACATATAATATATATATTTATACAATATATATACATATATATATATATATATATATTATACCATCCCAACAACTAACACCACAGTCGGATGAAAGAAAGAGGTTGCGTAAGCGGATCTATATATTTCGATTGCTACCCTGCAATCCTCTTCATTAGTACCCTGAAGGAGGAGTTGCAGGTAGCCAATCGAAATATATAGTTCCGCTTAAGGAGAAACTCTTTCTTTCAGTCGGCCGGACTGTGGTGTTAGTTTGTGATTTATAAATGTGTTACGACATTTCTCACCTGTGATAATATACTACATATATTATATAGTATACATATTTACATATATATATATATATTATACATCAATAAAAAAAATTTTTTTTTTTTTTCTTTTTTTTTTTAGTATTAAGGAAAATAATTTTTTATTAATTTTTTTCTATAATATCTTATTTCATTTCTAATAATTTACAAATACTTAATACAAATAACATATTTGTATTTATTCATTTCTTTTTTGTTTCAGATTATATCATACATAAGATCATCTTATTTTATACTTCTTACATTAATACTATTCATATTTTAAAAATTTTATTATTTTATATCAAAAAAATATATATTCTATTTATTCTTCATATGTACATTCAATATTTTTTTTAATACATAGCGCTTATTTTTTTTAAACATATTAGATATTATACATATATAATATACATATTTCATATTTTTTCCTATCAAGATCACTTATTATTTCTATTTTTTATCTTTCTTCTCATATTCATTATCTTTATTTAACTTAAATACATCTTTTATAACTTTAAAACTTATAATACAATATAATTTATAAGAAATTTTCTAATATATATTTTTACTCTATATAGAAAAAGGATAATTTATATACAAATTTCATTTTTTAATACAAATTATATCATAAATATAATAAATCTAATTATACAAATAATATGACCAGATGAAATATACTTTTCTCTTCTAATATCTTAGAGAAAAAATTTGACATTTTCATTGAACTTTCCTCTATATCTCTTAACATGAAACTACATTTGAACTTTTCCATAAATTCATTTATAGATAAGGAACATTTTTCATTTATACATTTATATTTACATAAGTATTCTAAATTTATCCTTCTTCCTTATATACATCCTGTGAAATAATATCCAAAATAACAAACTTATATTCCCATAAAATAACTTGTAATATATTACATTATATCTTAATGTACATTAAATTACACTCTTTGTTTAATACTTTCTATTTATAAACTTATATACCATAAAACAAAGAATATACTGATTGACATATATTTATTCTTTTACTTATATTGTTCTTACATAAAAATTATATATCTATAAAACTAATTTAGTTTTTTCTTTATACTCTTTCATACATTAAATATACATAATGAATGTACATATTTCACCATTTATAATTGCTTCTATCATTAAAATTTACATCATGTTATCATATGTTGTCTATATATGGTTCATACATTTTCTAAATTTTACATCAATTCTATCTTTTGTGTATATTATTTTTAAATTGTAAATATAGTGTTATATTTATTATTATATGTTATAATCCAAGAACAAGAAATTTTATAGAGAAAGTTTCCATTTTTTCTGTAGGTTTATTAAGATTGTAATAATTTTTTATTATAATGTATTTAATATTCTGTTATTCATGTATAAAATTAATTTTAAAATTTATACTGTGTATAAATATTATATGTATTTCGTAAATATTTGTAATTAGTTTATAGATAAAAAATTTTGAAAATGTATTGAAAATAGTATATATTTTGGTTAAAATATTTTTTGTAAATATAAAAAGATATACAGATTTATTTGAAAACTATTGTAATAATAAAAATAATGATAACTGTTACATTTATTGAATATATATGAAGATAAGAAAATATATAGACATTAGACAAAGAATTTATTGTATGTTATAAACTAGTATATATAATATATAAGTAGGTAGAGAAAGGATTTATGAAAAATATTTATATATGTATTTTAAATGTTTATAACTTTATATATATTAAATATATATATGGAATAGAATCCTGTTTATTTATGTATACTATAGTAATGTATATTGTATCATGTATAAATAATTTGTCCTTTTGGGTTATTTTATAGGTTAAATAAATAACTGGTACACTGTTATTTTTTAATTAGGAAATAACAAATAATATGTCTGTAAAATCTGGTTTTATGTCTTATTTTCTTTTGAATATTATGTGAAATAAAAATGTAAAGTTCTTTATGTGTTAACTTCTATGTGAATATGTCATTTATATTGAATGTTTTGAATATAAATATGTAATATAATATAGGTATCAAATATGATATTATATACTGTGTACTCTCAATATTTACATTGAAAAGTTTTGATAATTTATATATCATAAATCTAACATTTCATCTAAATAAATATATATCTGTATTCTCAATATCTAAATTATAGCTCGAATGACAACAATGTCACAATGTTATCTATATAAAATGTATATATATATATGTACATTTTCAATTTGAATAATTAACTAAGTACTTCTTGATTTGTACATGTATATAAGTAAAACTGCAATGTCATCTCAACCAATTATGACTTATTCCTATCTCGAAAGCACATTCACACATCATCCACAGATTATTGCACATCACTATTCTCCACTCACATTCCTTTCCCTCAAACAAACTCATCATTACCCCAATATCTGTAACACTTCCCATCTCTAGGTAGACACCACCTCGTTTCACGAATATCAGTCTTTAAGTCACTGTAATCTGTCACAGGTGGTGTAGACCACCCAATCTCATCATGTCCCAAATGATTCTAACACTATATTCTATAGCAACCTGTATTTCAGGTACTTGAAGATGGATTGCAGTCAATCGTAATATAATCTGGGCTTACGACACATTCACTTTCAACCGACTGTGAGTTAGGTGAATTTCTCTATTTTAAAGGTCTATATATTGTGGCTGTCTTCCAATATTGTCTTACTCTATGCTATCTCTAACTTGACTTTACTATGTATGTATTAATATAGAGTTGTATATTTATATTCTAATATATTTTGTATATGTCTAGGTCTTCAGCTTTCATGTATTATAAAATTTTATATAAATGCTCTATTATATACTATAACATTGTCAATGAGCTTATCATTCATATATGTATATTGTTTTATGTATCAAAGTTTTTTTAACGTATATGTATGTATATGTGTACTATGTATGCTATATATCTGTAAAGATGTCAAGTAATATGATATTTTTAAGTATTAAATTTATCGAATATAATACTGTTTCATGTATATTGATATTTTGTATATTTTATATCTTGTAACACACGTCTATTGTCTGTAAGATTTTGATATATACTTTTATTAAAATAGTATACAGACATATAAATTCACATGTATATATGTCTAGTATATATTATATGTGCATCAAATAGTATTTACTGAAAACACGTTATGCTTAATATATGTAAATGTAAATATATGTTTTTTTCCAGTTATACAGTATGTCACTCTTGTAATATCTATATGAATAATTATATCACCTACTTGCATACAGTACGTGAAACATTTGTAAATTCAGACACAAACTAAGTCTATTATATGAATACTTCTGATAAGAAACAGATCTAAACAATAATGATTAATCTCTTTGAAGGCATTTGTATCCATTTAGATATTTTTTTTACTCTTTTAATACAATCAAATATCTATTTTCACAAAGTAGGTTAGTGGTGGTGTTGCCATGTATTCGTCTCAATCATGGGTAAACATTAATGTGATGCCAAAGATCAGGTTTTTTTGTGAAGAGCTTTAGTGGATGTTTGTGAAGGTATGCGTGTGGACAATAAAATGAGCTTAATTGTTTTTCATTTTATAAGCTGTCAACTAAAGCAGAGAGTCCCTCATGAGAAACCCACTATGGATGTATTGTCTTGCGCATGTATGACCAGGGTGGAACCAGAGGGATATGCATCCACAAAGGGAACTAAGAAAAAGGGAAACTGTGTTGGGTTGGGTGGACGTGCCTTCTGTGTATTAATAAAGGTGGGGATGAGGGGCTTGGTACCAGATTTTTCAAGTATGGCTGAAGTGTGAAATATACTAGAGCGTAATGCTAATATACCTAGGTGATTGTATTATGCTTTGGTGTTTTCACAAGTGGAATAACATTAATGATTTTCCTCACATACTTCAATAATTTTGTAAATGTTATTTTTTACATTAAGACTATAGTTTCAAGGAATAGGATCAACATAATGTATACCTTGAAAATCTATTATTATGACATTTTCATGGAATTCGACCAGCTGAGAGTCGGAACACACAAAAACTCTGACTTTGACTCCTCTTCATGTAATTAACTGATTATGGCCTACATATTTTATAAAGCCTATACAACACACATACGCTCCAATCTTGAGTAGACTTATATCATTATAACTGGTTTATATCAAAGAATAAAGATATATGTTATAGTGTGGCTTTCCTATGTTTGACCTCTTCATTAATACTTTATTACTGAAGTAGAGATTTTTTGAAAGGATATTGAAGAAAATTCAGTAAAATAAAGATTCTATAATGTACCTCTTGATTTAACTACATACTGGTACTGCTATGCGATTATTGCGATGGACATTACTCTGGTTCTGGAACCGATCTTATCGATACGAGTACAATACAAGATACAGCTGAACATGTTTGAAACGTGAAACTTTTTTTTTCAACTTTAAATATCCTTATTTCAATAATTCAATGTTAAAAAGTATAGAGGGGACAAAGAAGGGGAAAGGAGAGAAGAGATAGTATTATTGCGTTAGTCTACAGTTGAAATCATAATTATCCTACTGTTTGGCAACACAGCAGTGGGAGAAACCACCAAACTGATGGAGTGATGGAAACGACGCATATGGAACTTGACAGGAATATTACAGCTCCCGTGACTGTGTGTCAACAGAAGGTGTAAAATGGAGGTGTTTATCTAATTTATTCAAGTAATACTTTGGATGTTTATCGCTCTATGTATAAATTTGAAAGCCAGCGTTGCACAAGGACGTTTTGGGGGTTTAGTGGAATGACCACGAAGATAAGACGATGAGATTTATTACATTTTATAAAATTATTTTTTTTATATAATCTACTTATAAGGAGTGTGCACTGCATAACTCTACAGACTAAACGAAGGCATTATAAAGTGTAAATTTAACTGGAGTCGGAGTCGGTATATTTTTACCGACTCCGACTCCAGTGACACCGTAATTGCTTCCGACTCCGACTC
>NC_134786.1:0-57500 GCF_046742065.1 Oratosquilla oratoria
GAGGGGTGTGGGTTGATGTTATGATGTTGGTATTATATGAGAGGTATGTTAAGGCGTGTGGAAGATGGTATTGATTGTGTATAAGTGTTTGTGTATTGTGGGTATGAAAGGGGTGGATGTAGCTTATAGGTGTTTTGTGGAATTATTGTGTTAATGTGTGGAGAGTTTGGGGGGTGAGGGTATATATATATTAATAGGTATAAAGGTGTTGAGTGTGTTATTTTGAGTTGTTGTGGTTTTGTTGTTTGTAGATGGTGTGATATGAGGTATGTTAGGGATTTGATTGTTGATTTATTTTTTGTTATTTTTGTGGTTTTTGATTAAATAGTTAAGGGAGGTTATGTTGATATTATTGTTTGATATAAAAGATGTGGGTTTTTGATGTTAGTTTTTTTGTATGTGGGGGATAGGGAATTTAGAGTTTGTTTAGTAAATAGATTTTATTTTGAATTATGTTATTTTGTTTTGATGATTTGGATGTAGAGTTTGGTGGGTATGTGGTTTGAGTTTTGAGTAAGTTGAATATTAGAGGTTGTTTATTTGGAGGTTGATTAGGTAGTGTTTTGGGTTGAAGTAGGTTTGTAAGGTAGGTTTATTTATAGTGTGTTTTAGGTAGATGTTTTTGAAATTTTATTGGGTGTAGATCGAGATTTTTTATGGTGGTTGGAGTATTAAGGTTGTGTGGTGTTAGTGTTTTAGGTGGGTTATATTAAGGTGGAGTGTGTATAGTAGTGAAGTTTTGAGTAGGAGGATTTTATTAGTTATGATAATTGAAGTAAAAGTTTTATATGTTGTAGAAATAGGGTATTTTTATATGGTATTATAATAAATATAATAATTTGGGGGTTTTTGAATGGAAAGTTATGTTTTAATGGATAATTATTGATAGGGAATGGAATATGGGTATTAATAAATGTAAGATAAATGTTTGTTATAGTAATGGTTGTTGTGTGGTGTAATTTATGTGAGATGTTAAAATATTATTTGAATTATTTTGTATTAGATTTGGGTTTTGGTTTTGTGGTAGTTGGATATTGTGGGTGAGGTTGGTGTTATGGGGGGATAGTATTGTGGGTAGGTAGATGTTGGGTGGGTTTGAGTGGGTTTGTTTAGTTGGTTGGTGTTGTTGTTATGTGAATATGGGGTTGTTAGTTGTTTTGATATAAGAGGGTATGATTGTTATGTGGGGGGGGTGGTTGGTGGTTTATATGTTGTTGTGTATATGGTTTTTTTTATTGTAATATTGGGGGTTGAGTTTGAGGAGGTTTTATATATGTTTAGATATATTTTATGGTTGTGTTGTGATGGGATTTAAGTTGATTGATTAGATGGTTTATTGAATTTGATTTTGGTTATTTGTTGAATTTATTTGGTAAGTTGTATAGTATTGTTTTTTTGTGGGGTTATTTGTGGTTGTTGATGTTGTGTTGGTGTTAGAAAGAATTGTGTATTGGTGATTTTTTTTTTGGTGTGTTGGTTGGAGGTGTGGGGAGATGTTGGTGAGATTGGGGGAAGAGTTTGGAAATAGTTTTTGTGGAGAAGTGTGGGTGGAGGGAGGGGTGGTGGGGGGGGTTGGTGGGTTGGGGAGGGGAAGATAAGTTTGTGGGGTGTGATGTTATGTGGTTATATGGTGTTGTGGTGTATTTGTTAGTTTTTGTGTTTATGTTTTATATTTGTGAGTAGTTTTGGTTGGGATGTGATAATTGTGTTTTGGTTATTTTTTGTGGGTGTGAGGGTGTATGGAGGGGTGTAGGAGGTTTTTTTATGATTTGTTTTTGATATTTTGTGTTTATGGGTGTGAGTTTGGGTATTGGGTTTATTATATTTGTTGTATTGTAATTGGGGGGATGTGTTGTTAAGAATGGTTATGGAATTTAATTGTTTTGTAATTGAGAATTTGTAAGATATTTATTTGATGAGTATATTTATTTATATTTTATTTTGTATTTTTTATATATTTATTTATGTATTGTTTATGATGTTTTTTTTTTTAGATTTTTATTTTTTATAATATTTGAGAAGTTGATAGGGATTAAAGATTATAAGATTTGATTTTGTAGTGAATATGATTTTATTAATAGGTTTAGTTTGAGGTGAGTTGGTTAGTGATAGGTGTTATGGGTTTGTGGTGTAAGGGGGGGGGGAATGTTGGGGTTGGAGGGGAGGTATTGGGGTGGTTTAGGATTTTGTGGGAGTAATATGTGGGGGTTTGTAGAATTTGATTATGGTTATATTGTGTTGTTTGTATGGGTAATTTTGTGTGGGATTGGATTTGAGTATTTTGTGGTATTATGAGGGTAGGTTTATGATTGTTTGGTTGGTGTGAATGGGGTAGTGTATGGGGTGGAGGGTTGTTTTATGTATGTTGGTATGTGTTTTTAGTAGTAGTTATAGATTATGTTTTTGTTTGTAGATTTGGATATGTGGGATGAGAGTTGTGGGGGTTGTGTTGTTTTTGAGTATTTGTTTGTTTGTATGTGTATGTTTATTAGTGGTTTTGAGTAGAGAGGTGGTGGGTATTGGGTGGTATGTTATTTTGGTGTTTGTGTGTTTGGGATGTGGTTTGTGGGGTTTATTTGTGGTATGTTTGGGGTGGTTTATAGTATTATGGGGTGGGTATAGGGTGGTATGAGGTGTGTGTTGTTTGTAGTTTGTTGGGGGTTATTTTTTGGTTGTGTTTTGTTTGAGTATAGGATGAGAGGGTTTGTTTGTGTGGATGTTGGTGGTGGTGAGAGGGTTTGTGTTGATTTTTGGTTTTGGTGAGGTGGGAGGTAGAGGAGGGTGGGGGGTGTTGGTAGTGGGTTTGTTTGTGTTTTGAGGTTTGTGGTATTTTTGATGTGTAGGTGTGGTGTGTTGAGTTTTGTGGTGATTTTTATGTTTTTTATGGTGTTGTTTTTGTTGTGTGGTGGGGTGGGGGTTGGTGGGGTGTTGTTTGGTGGTGTTTGTGTGTGTTTGTGGTTTTGTGTGTTGTGGGTTTGGGTGGTTAGTTTTGTTGATTGTGGTTTATGATTGTTGTTGGTTTGGGGTTAGGGGTTTGGGTGTTAATGTGGGATGTTGTGTATTGTGTTATTTTTGTTTGTTTGTATAGGTTTTTGTGTTTTGTGTTGTGTGAGGGTGTTTGGTTTGTTGGATGTGTGGTAGGGTTGTATATGGGTGGGTGGTGGGGGGGGGTTGTGTGGGTGAGTGGGGTGGATTTTGTGTTTTTTTTTGGGTGTGGGGTTGTGGGGATTTGTGGGTGTGATGATGTTTGTTGGTTTGTTTTTGTGTTTTTGGGGGGGGGGTGATAGGTGTGTATAGGGTGGGGGGTGAAGTTTGGGGGGGTTGTGGGGGTGGGGGGGGGGGGGGGGTGTTGGGGGTGAGGGAGGAAGGGGGGGGTTGTGGGTGGGGGGGGGATGTGGGGTTGGGGGGTGGGTAGGGGTGGGGGGGGTTGGGGGGAGGGGGGAGTGTGGGAGGTTTGGGGGTGAAGTGTTGTTTTGGTTGGGTTTTAATATAGAGGTGAATATTGTGGTTGTTTGTTGTGATTGTGTTAGGTTATATTTTATTTGTTAGGGGGGGTGTGGAGTGGTTGGGGGTGGTTGATGGAAATTGGGGATAAGTGAGGTTGGGAGGTGGGGAGGGGGGGGGAGGGGTGGGGGGGATAGAAGGGGGAGTGTGTTGGGGGGGGGTGGGTTGGGGGGGGGGGGTGGGGTGGGGGTAGGGGGGGTTGGTTTGGGGGGGGTTGGGGGGGGAGTGGGTAGGGGGGGGGGAGGGGGATGGATAGTGGGGGGGGGGGGGGGGGGGGGGGGGGGGGGTGGGAGGGGTGAGTTTTGTTGGTGTTGTGTGTTTGTTTTTTTTTGTTGTTTTGTGGTTTTTTTTTTGTTGTTTGGGGGGGAGGGGTAGGGGTGGGATAAATGAAATTGATGAGATTTATAGTATGAGTAGAGAAATGTTGTTGAGTATATAAGGGATTATAAATATTGGAGGGGTTATTTTGAAAAAGTGGTGTAGTTAATTGGTTGAGTAGATGATGTGTGGAGGAAGTGGTATGGGGTTAGGGTGATTTTTTGTTTTATTTTGTTGTTGTGTTATAGTTGTTGTGGAAGAGAGTGGGATATGATTAATAGTGTGTTTAATGTAAGATTTAATTTAATTGGGGATTTGTGTGGGAGGTTTGTGTTTATTTAAAATTTGGTGGAAGAGGTGAGTGGAGAAAATTGTGTGTGTAGGTATAAATATAGTTTGAGGTTGGTGGGGGATTGTTGGTGGTGAGGTTGTTTTGTGTAGATATGTTAGTTGTATGGTGATAGTGGGGTTTTTGTTTGGTATATGTTGTATTTTGGTGAGTGAAGTAATTTGTATGGATTTGGTATAAGGGATTTTGTATATAGTATGTATTTGGGGTTTGGAAGTTATTATAATTTGTGTTATGGTGTATTGTTATGAGATTTGAGAGTAATGTGGGGTTATTATTATTTTTAGAGTTATATTTTTTGTTTTTAGTATTGGTGGTTTTATGTTTGTTGAGGGGTGTAATGGGGTATTGATGGTGGGAATGTAAGGGATTTTATAGGATGTTGTTTTTTTTTTTTTTGTTGTTTTTTGGTGGTGGTTTTGATATTTAGGGTATATTATGTGTGTGTGAGTTTTTGAAGTGGGTTTTATATGTGGGGTGTGGAGTATTTAGGGTGGGTATGTAGGTGTGTGAGATGGTTGGTTGGGTTTATTTTGGGTTGTGAGTGTTGGGTGGAGATTGGGAGTGGGATAGTAGGTGGGGTATGAAGGGAATTTTTAAGGAAGATGGGGGGGGGTGGTTATTATTGGTAGGGTTGGTTTATATTTTTTGAATTTTAGAGGTTGGGGGGGTTTTTATATATTTTATGTTTTTGTTTTTTTTGTGTTGTATGTGGGGAAAAGTGGAGGTTAGGTTTTGAAAGTTAGTGTGTGTTGGGTGTTTTGGGGTGTGGGGGGGGGGGGGGGTTGGTGTTGGTGGGTTTTTTTTGGGGGGGTGTATGTGGTATGGTGTGGGGTATAGGTGAGATTTGTGGGTTGGGTGGGGTGTGGTGGGTAGGTGGGTGTTTTGGTAGGGTTGGGGTTGGTGGAAGGTTGTTGTGTTAGGTTGTTTTGGTGGTTTGTTTGTTGGATGATGGGAAATATTTGTGTTTTGTTGGGGATAATAGTGATGATAATAGAAAAGAAGAAGTATTTTGTTAATTGTAGGTTTTGTGTGGTTTAGGGTAAGTTGTATGGGGGGAGGGGGGGTGGGTGGTGTAATGTGGGGTGTGTGGGGTGTTGGTGATGTGTGGGTGGTTGTGGGTGTGGATGTTGGGTAGTTGGATGTTTTTGGTTAAGTGGTTGTTGTATGAATTTGTTGTTTTTTAGAGATGGGGGGATTGTAGTGTAGGGATGGGTGTTTATGTAATTTTTGGAGGGTAAGTGGGGAATGGAGGTGTGGTTAATATTTAATAGTGAATGATGGGGGTGATGTTAGGTGTGATAGGGAGGGAGAGGGGTGGGTATGGTTATAGGAGTGGGGTTTGGGTAGTAGTGTTAGTGTTTGGTTTTAGAATATATGTGGAAATTTGGAGGGTGAAGTTTTGGTGGGTTTATTGGATGGAGGTGTGAGAGAGAGGTGTGGTGGGGGGGGGGGGGGTTGTTTTTTATTTATTGGTTTTTTTGTGTTAGTATGTTATGGGGTGGTATAGGTGAGTGTTGTATGGGGTTGGGGGGGGTGGGGTGTGGGGGGGGGATTATATATATTTTTGTTTATATATTAAATATATATGTATATATTGGTTTATATTTTTTTGTGTATTATATATTTGTTTGGGGGTTTTTTGGTATTGGTGGTTGTGTTTTGTGTTTTAGAGTTTGTTTGAGTTTTTTTGTTTTTTTGTATATATTGTAAATATTTTTGTTGTTTGTTTATAAATTTTGATTATATTTTTTTTATATATTATTTGTTTAATGTTTTGTTTATATATGAGTTTGTTTTTTATATTTTTAGGTTAATGAGGTTTAATTTTTTTTTTTGTATTTATGTTTTATGTTGTGGTGGGGTTTGTGTTTGAGGAGAGTAATTGATAATTTTTGGTGGGTGTGGGGGTGGGTGTGGTTGGAGGGTGGGGTGGTGGGTTTGGTGTGGTGTTTGGTTTGTAGGGGGGGGGGGTTTAGGTTTTTGTGTTTGGGGTTTTTTTTTTTTTGTTTTTAGATGTTATTGTTATATATAGATGATTAGGATTATAGATAGTATATTGGTGTTGGTTATTATATATTTTTGTGTATTTTTTTTTTTTTTTAAGTTTTTTTTGTGGTATTGGTTTTTTTATGTATTTTGTTAATGGTTATTTTTATAAATTTTTAGTGGTTATTTTTATTTTGTGTGTTTATGGGTATAGGTTTTTTTTTTGTTTTTGTTTTTTTGTATGTGTAATTTTTTATGTATTTTTTTGATGTTGTGTGGTATTATAGAATGTTGTAGGTTTTTTTAATGTATTTTGTGGGTTATGTGTTGTGTTGTTGTATTAGGGTTTTATTGTTGATGTATTATTTATGTATGTTTTGTTTGTTGGTATTGGTTGTGTTTGGTTGGTTTTTTTTTGTGTTTTTATTATGTAGTTTATTTGTTGTGGTATTTGGTTTATGATGTGGTGTTGTTTTGGTGTTTGTATGTGGTGTTATGTTTTTGTTTTGTATTTGTTTGTATGTATGTTTATTTGGTATTTAGGGTTTAAGAGATTGTTTTATGAATGTTGTTTGTTTGTATTGGTATGGTATTGGATTTTTTTGTTTTATTTGAGTGTGTTTGTTTATTTGATTGTGTTGTATGTTTTGTTTATTTAAGTTGTTTTTTTGTTTTTTGTTTTGTTTTTTGATTGTATGATTTATTATGTATGTTATATATTTGTATATATGTTGTATGTATTATAAGGAATGATTTTGGAGGAGTGATATATAATAGATTGTGATAATTTTATTGTTTTATTGATTTATTTGTGTGTGTATATTTGTAGGGGTGTATATTTTATGTGAAGTGTATGTGTATTTTTGTATGTATATGTATGTAGGTGTAGAGGGTATTTGTATTGTATGTATATTTATTTGTATGTTTTAGTAGGTGTGTTTGTATTGTATTGTGTTGGATAGGATGTTGAGTATGGTATGTTGTATATGGTGGGTTTATGTATAGTATGTGTTGTTTGTTTGTTTAGTGTTGTGATGTATTATGTTAGTAGGGTATGTTGGTTTTATTATGTTTTGTTTTATTATGTTTGTTGTATGTTTTTTGTATATGTATGAGTTTTTTTGTGTTTTTTGTTGGTTATGGATTATGTATGATTTTATTGGGATGGGGTTAGATGTATTTATTATGTTTAGTGTAGGAATGTTTTGTGTATGTATGGTATTTGTATTATGTATTTGAATTTTGTGGTGTATTGTGTTGATGTAGTGTGAGTATAGGTATTTGATGATGTATTGTATGTAGGTTGTATTGTATATGTATTATGTATTTATGTTGTATTTGGGAGGTTTGTAGGTTGGAGGTTGATAGTTGTAATGGTTTTATGGTTTGTAGATTAGTTATGTTGTTGTTAATATTGGGGTAGGATTTGGGGGGTGGGGGTAGTTGGGTGAGGGGGTGGGGTTTGGTAGGAGGGGGAAGGGTTTGGTGTTTGGGGTGTGGGGTTTTGGGTATGGTTGTGGTGGGGGTATGGGTTTATAGGGGGTTGTGATTGGGTGATTATAGTGGTTTAGGGTGAGTGGGGATGTGGGTGTTTTGGTGGGGTGGGGGGGGAGGGTTGTGTTTTTGAGAGGGGGGTGGTGGGGGGTTTGGGTGGTTGTTTGTGGATGTAGGGGGGTGTATGTGGGGTGGTTGTGTTTGGGGGGGTGGGGGGTTTTGGGGGGGTGGGGGGGGGGGGGTGTGGGTATGGTTATGTATATGTTGGAGTGTAGTGGATTGTGGGGATTTTATATAGGAGGTTGTATGTGTTTATGATAGGTTATTTATGGAGGTGATAAATTGGAGTAGTGTATGGGGGGGTGGGAGGGGGTGGTAGGGGGGGGGGTTGGGTGTTTGTTTTAGTTGTGGGTTTTGGTGTGGGGGGGTGTGTATGGGGAGTAGGGGTATGGTGTTGTAAAGTGGGTGTGTAGGATAGTTGTTTGTAGGGGGGGAGGTAGAGTGTGTTGGGGGGGGGGTTTGGTTGTATTATGGTTTTAGGATAGATTTTGTTATATAGGGTGAGGATGTGGGGTGATATAGGGGAGAGGTGGGTGTTTATAGTATGTGGATAATGTTTATTGTGTAAGTGGGTATGTGTTGAGGGTTTATTAATTTGATTATAATTATTTGTTAGGTATTATGGGTGAGAATGGTATGGAATGGTGGTTTTTGTATGGAGTGAGATTAAGTTGTGAGTATTTTAAATATATGTTTGGGAGGGGGTTTGTTGAAGGAAAAGAAGGGGGGGAGGGGGGAAGTATTGGAGTGAGGGAGTGGTGTGGTTAGAGGGAGGGGGGGGGAGGTAGGGTGGGGGGGTTTGGTAGGAGTTAGTGTTTGTTTTTTTTGGGTATGGTGGTGTGTATGGGTGGTATGATTGGTTAGAAGTATGAGGGATTTTGTATTAGGTGGGGGGGGGTGTGAGGGTTTTGAGGGGGTTGGAGTTGGTATGGTTGAGGAAAGTGGTGGGGGGGGGGGGTGGGAGGGGTGTTATTGGATTATTTGGGTGTTTTAATGTGATGTGGGGGGGGATAGTGGTGTATTTTTAGTGATTTGTTGGGGGTGTTAATGATTTGTTATATTGTGTGTTTGTGATAGTGTGGTATGAGTTTATTGGGATAGTTATATATAGGTTGTTTGGGGGGGTATGTAGTTGAGTTGTATGTGGATATTTGAGAGGTTTGGAAAAAGTAGGAATTTGGATGGTGGTTGTAAGTGGTTTATAGTAGTGATATTTGATAGATATATGGTTGTAAGATATGTGGGGGGTATTGTTGGGTAAGTGGGGAGATATATGGAATGAAGGGGATGTATAGGAGTGTTATATATTGATAATGGGAGTTGTAGGGAGATATGGGAGGTTGGGGTATTGGGAATTATGATATTTGGATGTTAATTGTTAAGAGGTATTTTTGGTGGTGAGGGAGAGTGGTTTTATGATATATAATGTAGTGAGATTGGTTTTGGATATATGTTTTGTGGGTTGTGTAAGGGGGTTATTAGTTGATGTTTTTATTTTGATTTTGTGAGATTGTTTTATTATGGTTTATTTATAATGAGGTTGATTTGGGGGTTGGTATGGAGTTAGGATATGGGATTTAGGAAGTATTGGTGTTAATGGAGGGTAGGTGAGGATTTATGTGTTTAGAGAAGATTTGGAAGAGGAGTGTGGGGGGGGATTGTTAGTAGTATTTATAAGTTGTTGGTAGAATTAGAGGTGGTTGGGGAGGATTGAATAAAGTGGGGTGATTATTTGGAGTTTGGATGATTGAGAAGAGATTGGTTTGAGATTAAAGTTTGTGAAGAGGGTGGGGGGGTGGGGGGAGGGGGGTGTATTTATGGTGTATGGGTTGGTGTTATGGAAGAATATAGTGGGGGGGAATAGGGATATTTTTGGGTGAAGAAGAGTTGTGAGGGGAGGTTGGGGAGGGGTATTAATAGTGATATAATATATATAAGGGGGAAGATAAGGGGTTGGTTAAGTTATGTTGATTTGATGTTGTGGTATGGTGGGTTGTGTAATGATGAATAGAAAATTATATATATATAGGGTTTTTTTGTAATGAGATGGTGAGGATAGATGAAGGAGTTGGGTATTGTGATTGATGAGGGGGGGGAGTAAAGTGTGAATAGATTTTATGTTGTTTAATTTGGTATTTGGTGTGTAATTAATATATAAGGTGATGAAGTGGGGGTGAGTAATTTGTGGGGTATGAGGGAGTGTTGGGGGGGGGGGGGTTGGGATTTGGGGGATATGGGTGAGGTGTGTGGGGGGGTGTGGGGTTGTGGGATATTTTTGAGTGTGTGTTTATTGGGTGTGGTGGGAGTGTTGGTGTGTGGGGGTGTTGTGTGGTTGTGGTGGTGTGTGGTGGGGTGTGTGTGGTGTGTGGGGGGGGGGGGTGTTGTATTGTGTGGGGTGTTATGGTGGGTGGTGGGGTGATTGTTGTTGTGTGGTTGTGTTGGGGGTGTATTGGGAGTGTGGTTTGTGGTGGGGGGGTGGGTGGTGTTTTTGGTGTTGGGTGGGGGGTGTTATGTTCTGGGGTGGTGGTGGGGTGTGAGTGGGGGGGGGGGGGTGGTATGTGGTGTGTGGTGGTGGGGTTTTGGGGTTGGTTTTAGGTTAGGTGTTTGGTGTTGTGTGTGGTTTTTTGGGTTGTTGTTGTGTTGGGTGGTGTGTTGGTTTGTTTGTTGGTTTGTGTGTAGGTGGTTGATTTGGTATGTGGATTTGGTTTGGTGGTTTGGGGGGGGGTGGGTGTAGGTTGTTGGTGGTGTGTTTGTGGGGGGTTGTGTTGTGGTGTTTGTGTTGGGGGGTTGTGTTTGGGTTAGTGGTGTTGGGTGTGGTATTGGTTGTTGGTTTGGTGTTTGTGTGTTTGGTGGTGTGTGGTTGTGTAGTGTGGGGGGTTCTTTGTGTGTTGTTTTGGTTTTTGTGGTGGGTTTGGGGGTGGGGTGTGTTGTGGGGTGTTGTTGGGGGGTTGGGTGGTGTGGGTTGTTGGATTTGTGTGTGGTTTGGTGGGTTTTGTGTGGGTGTGGGTTGGTGGTGGTGTGGTTGGGAGTTGTGGTGTGGGGGGTGTGTGGTGTGGGGGGGGGGTTGGGGTTTGGTGTATGGTGGTTGGTTGTGATGTTATTGATGGTGGGGTGTGTGGTTTTTGGTTTGGTAGTTTGGGTGGGTGTGGGGTGGTGTTGGTGTGGGGTTGTTTTGTTGTGGTTGGGGTGTGTTTGTGGGGGTGTGTGGTGGGTGGGGGTGGGGTGTTATGGTGGGTGTTGGTGTGTTTTTTGTTTTTTTTGTTTTGGGGGGGGGGTGATGTGTTTGGGGTTTGGTTTTTTTGTTTTTGGTAGGTTTTTTGTTGGGTGGTGTGGTTTTTTTTTTTTTTTTTTTTTTTGGGTGTGATTATGTTGTTTTTTTGGTTGTTGTTTGTTTGTGTTGGGGTATGGGTTGTGGTGATGGTTTTGTATTGGGGTGTTTGTTTGTGTTTTTTTTGTTGGTTGAGGTGTTGAGTGGTTTTTTTTTTGTTTGTGTGTATTATATGTTGGTTGTTGTTTGTTGTTTTTGTGGTTGTTTATTGTTGGGTGTATGTGGGGTTTGGGTTGTTTTTGTGTGTGTTTTGTGTTGTGTTTGTTGGGGTTTTTTGGTTTTGGTGTTGGGGTTTTTGTTTGTTTTGTTTGGGTTGTGGGTTTTTTTTTTGGGTTTGGGTGTTTGTGTGTTTGGTGGGTTGTGGTGTTGGTGTTTGGTATGTGTTGTTGGGTTGGGTGGGGTGGTGGTGGTGGTGGTGGTTGTGGGGGTGGGGGGTGGTTTGGTTGTAGGTGGGGGGGGTGGGAGTGTGGGTTGGTGGTTTTGTGGTGTGTGTTGTTGGGGTTGTTTTGTGTTTTTTTGTGGGTGGGGGTGTTGGTGGTGTGGTGGGTTTGTTGGGTGGGGGGGTGGGTTTTGGGGGGGTTTGGGGGGTGGTGTGGTGGGTGGGGGTTTATGTGGTTTGTTGTGTGTTTTTTGGGTTTTTGTTTTTGTGGTGTGTGTGGTGTGGGGGGGGGGGGGGTTGTTTGTTTTGGTTTGTTTGTTTTAGGGGTTTGTTGGGGGTGTGGTTGGGGGTGGTGGATTGGGGGGGGGTTTTGGTGGGTGTGGGTGGTGTTTTTGGATGTGTTGTGTTTTGGGTTAGGATGGTGGTTTTTGGTGTGTGTTTGGTTGGGGTTTGTTGGGTGTGTTTTTGTATGTTTGTGGGGGGTGTGGTGGTGGGGGTTTTTTGTTTTTGGGTGGTGTTGTTTTTTGTTGTTTTGTTGTTTGGGTGGGGGTTTGTTTTGGGGGTTTTGGGGTGTTGGATTGGGGGGTTGGTTGTTTAGTTTGAGGGTGAGTGGGTGTTTATGGTATGTGGGGGTTTGTGGGTTTGGGGGGTGTGGGGGGGTGTTGGTTGGGGGGGGAGGGGGTATTTTGGGTTGGGTGTTAATTTGATGGGGGGGGTGATGTGGGGGTTGTTTTTTGGGGGTATGGATTTGGGGGATGGTGGGGTTAGGGGGGTTTGTAGGGGGTGTTTGGTAGAGATTGGGGGTGGAGAAGGGGGGTGGTTGGGTGGGTGTGGTTTATTGTGGTGTGTTGGGGGTTTGTTTTTGGGGGTGGGGGGGGGGTTTTGGGGGGTGTGGGTGGGGGGTGTGGTGTTTGTGTTTTGGGTTTTTGGGTGGGGTGGTTTTGTTTTTGTGAGGTTGGGTTTAAATGGTGGGGTGTGGGGGGGTTGGTGGGTTGTGTTTTTGGGTGGTGGGGTTTTATGTTGTGGGGGGGGTTGGGGGGGTGTTGGTGGTTTTTTGGGTATGGTGGGGGGGGTATGTTAGTGTTTTGGGTGGGGGGGTTGTGGGATTTGGGGGTGATGTTGGTTTTTTGGGGTTTATTGTTGGTGGTGTGTTGTTGGTGGGGGGGTAGTTTGTTGTGATTTATGTGTGTTAAGGTTGGTTGGTGAAATTTGGTTGTAGGGGGTTTTTTTTTTTTATTTAGGGGGTGGGGGGGGTGGTATTTTGGGGTGGTGGGGTTTTGGGGGTTGTTTTTTGGGGTGGGTTGGGGGAGGTGGTATTGGGTGTTTGGGTTTGTGGGGGTGGGGTTTGTTTGGGGGGGGGTGGGGGGGGTTTTTTTTTGGGGTTGGTGTGGGGGTGGTTGTGTGGTGGTTGTGGTTGTGTGGGTGTGTGTTTTTGGGGGGGGTTTTGGTGGGGTTTGTGGTGGGTTTATTGGTGGTGGGGGTGTTGGTTTGGTGTGTTTGTGGTGTGGTGTTTTTAGTGTGGTGTGGTTGGGGGGTGGTTTTTATTTATGATTTTTATTGGTTATATTTTTGGTATTGATGTTATATTGTGTTTAGTGTTTGGTTTTTTGTTATGTTTTTTTTGTATTTTTTTGTGTGTGTTGGATTTTTTTTGTTTTAGTTTTTATTATGGTTGGTTTTGTTGTTTTGTTGTTTTTGTTTTATTGTGTTTTATGGTAGATAATAGTGTATGTTTTGTTTTATAAGTTGTATATTGTGTGGTTGTGTTTTGTGGTATTGTTGTGTTTTGTGTGTTTATATGATTTATAATTTATTGTATTTTATGGTTTTGGGGGTTTTTTGTGTTTTTTATGTTTTTGTTATGGGTTGTGTTTTTTATATGTGGTTGTTTGTGTTTTTTTTTGTGTAATATGGTTTTTTTTGGTGTTTTATTTTGTTGTGGTTGGGGGATGTTTAGTGTTGTGTTTTTGAGGTTTGTGTATATTGTTTGTTTTTTATGTTGGGGTGGGGTGGTGTGGTGGTTATGGAGTTGGTATTTTTATGTTGGGGGATGGTGGGGGTGGTTTTTTTTTTGTGGTGTGTTGGGTGGTAGTGTGGATGGGGTTTGTGTTTGTTGTTTTGGGGGGGTGGTGTGTTTGGGTTGTTGTTGGTTATATATGGGTTTTGTTGTAGGTTGTGGGGTTTATATATATTGTTATTTGTTGTGTTTGGTTTTTTTTTATTTTTTGTTGTGGTTTTTTGTGTGGTGTAATGGAGTGGGTTTGTGGGGGGGGTTGTTGTGGTATGGGTTTGGTTGTGGTGGGGGTATGAGTGGTTGTGGGGGGGGTGTGGTTGGGGTTTGTATGGGGGGGGTTGGTTGTTGGTGTTTTTTGTTTGGTGGGTGTGGGTTGGGTGGGGGGGTGTTGTGAGGGGGTGTGTTTGTGTTTATAGTGTGGTTTGGGTTTTGGTTGTTTGTGTTGTTGGGGGGTTGGGTTGGGGGGTGGGGGGGGGTTGTGGTGTTTGGGTGGGTGGTTTGTGGGTTGTTTTGGGGTTTGGTGGTGTGGTTTTTTGGGGTGTGGGTGTGGGGGGGTGGTTTTGGGGGGTGTGGGGTTGTGTTGGTGGGTTGGGGGTGGGGGTGGGGGGGAGGTTGTGGTGTATGGGTTGGGGGATAGGTTTTTTTTTGGGGTTGTTGGTGATGTGTGTTGTGGGTGTGGGGTGGGGTGGGTTGTTTTTGGTTATGTGTGGTGTTTGTATTGGGTTTGGTTTTGTGTTATTTTTGGGGTTGTGGTTGGTGGGGGGTGGTTGGGGTTGGTTGGTGGATGGTTTGGTGGGTTGTTTTTGGGTTGTTGTATATGTTGGTTGGTGTATGTGGTGTGGTGGGAGTGGTGTATGGGGTTAGGGTGGTTGGTGGTGGGGTGTGTGGTTATTAGGGTTTTGTGTTTGTGGGGGTTGTTGTGGTGTTTGGTGTGGGGGTTTTGTGGGGGGGGGAATGTGGTTGGGTTGGTTGTATTGGTAATTTTGTGTGTATTGTTAGGTTTGGTTATGTTTTGTGATGTATGGGGGGTTGGTTTTTGTTTTGGGGTGGGGGGTTGGGGTGGGGGGGGGGGGTAGGTTTTTGGGTTGTGGGTGGGTGGGGGGATGTGTTGTATTGTTGGGTGTTGTTTGGGTTGTGGTGGTTGGGTGGTGTGGGGTTGTTGTGGTGGTGGGGGTTTGGTGTGGTTGGGGGGTGGTTGTGGTGTGGGTGGTGTGTGGTTTGGGGTGGGGGTTGGGTGGTGGGTGTGTGGTGTGGTGGGTGGTGTTGGTGGTGTTTTGGGGGTGGTTTGGTGTGTGTTGGGGTGTGGGGGTGGGTTTTGATGTGTGGGGTGTTTGGGTGGTGGGGGGTGGTGGTGGTGGTGTGGGGTTGATTGTGTGGTGGGGTGATGGTTGGGGGTGGTGTTGTGTATTTGGGGTTGTGAGGGTGGTTTGAGGGGTGGGTGGTGTGTGGTGGGATTGTGTGTGTGGGTGTTTGTGTGGTTTGGTGTTTGGTTGTGGGTGGTTGGTTTGATGGGTGGGGGTTTGTTTGTGTTGTTGTTTTGGGTGTGGGGGTGTGGGTTGTGGGGGTGGGGTTGGTGTTGTGGGGTGGTTGTTTGTGTTGGTGTTTGTTGGGGTGGGGTTTTGTTGATGGATGTGTGTGGGTGGTGGTGGTGGTGGTGTGGGGTGTTGGTGGTGTGGTGGGGTTGGGTGGTGTGGAGGGTTGTGGGTTGGTGTGTGGTGTGGGTGTTATGGTTTGGTGGTGTTGGTGGGTGGTGTATGGTGGGTGGTGGTGGGTGGAGGGGGTGTTGTATGGGTGGTGGGGGGTGGTGTGGTGTTGTGGTGGTGTTGGTGGGGGGTTTTGGGTTGTTGTGGTGGTGGTGTGGGGTTGGTGGTTTGTGTGGGGGTGGTGGGTGGGGGTGGGGGGGGGTGGTGGTGGTGGTGGTTTTGTTGGTGGGTGGTTTGTGGTGGTGTGTGATGTGGTGTGTTGTTGTTGTGGTGGGGTGTGGGGGGTGGGTGTTGGGGATTTGTGGTGTGGGGTGGGATTAGGGTTGTGGTTGGTTGGTGGAGGTGGTATTGGTGTGGGTGGGGTGGTTTTTGGTGTTGTGGGGGGTTGTTTGTTGGTGTGATATGTATTGGTGGGGGTTGGGGTTTTGGTGTGGGTTGTTGGTTGGTATGGGTTGTTTGGTGGGGGGGTGTGTGGTGTGGGTGTTGGTGTGGGTGTTTGTGTTTTGTTGGGTGTGGGTGGATGGTAGATATTATATAGTGTATGTGATATAATTAAATGATATAATGTTGTAGATATATGGGTATATAAGAATGTTATATTTGTTTTTGTATTGGTTGGGTGGGTTATATTTGGGGTTGTTGGTGTGTGGTTAGTGTGGTGTGTTTTGTGTGGGTTTTTGTGGTGGTGTGTTGTAGTTTGATTTGGTTTTTTGTTTTTTTATGTTTTTGTTGTGGAATGTTGTTTTGTTTTTGTTGTTTTTGGTTTTGTTTTGTTGTTTTTTTGTAGATGTAGTTGTGTTGGTTTTGTTTGTTGTTGTTGTGTTGTTGGTTGTTGGATTGTTTTGTTGTTGGTTTTGGTGTTTGTGTTGTTTTTTGTTGTTGATGATGTTGTGTTTTTTGTTGGTGGTGTTTGTGGTTGTTGTTTTTGCTGTTGTTGTTTTGTTGTTGATTTTGGTGTTTTTTTTGTTTGTGTGGTGGTGTTGTGTTGTGTTGGGTTGTTGTTTGTTAGTTTTAGGTGTTGTTTGTGTTGTTGGTGTTTTGTGTTTTTGTTGATTATGTTGGGTTTTTGGTGGTTTGGTGTTTATTATTTGTTTTGTTGTTTTGTTTTGTTGTTTTGGTTGTTGTTTTTGGTTTTTGTGTGTGTGTTTGTTGTGTTGTTTTTTTTTGTTTTGTTTTTGTTGTGTTTTTTTTGTTGTTTTGTTTTTGTTTTTTTTTTGGGTTTGTTTTTTTTTTTGTTTTTGTTGTAGATTATTTGTATTGTTGTAGGTTGTTTTGTTGTTTTTTGTTGTGGTTGTTGTTGTTAGTTGTTGTTTTTGTTGTTGTTTTTGTTTTTGGTTGGTTGTTGTTTGTTTTTGTTTTTTGTTTTTTGTGTGTTATTGTTTGTTTTGGTTGTTGATTTGGTTTGTGTTTTGTTTGTATTTGGTGTTTTGTTTGTGTTGTTTTTTTTTTGTTTTTTGTGTTGTTGTTGTTGTGTTGTTGTTGTTTTGTTGATTTTTTAGTGTTGTTTGGTTTTTTGGTTTTTTTTATGGGGTGTGTTTTGTTGGTTGTTTGTTATTTGTTGTTGTTGTTGGGGTTGATTGTTTTTTGTTGTGTTGTTTTGTGTTGATTTGTTGTGTTGTTGTTTTGTGTAGGTTGTTGTTTGTTTGTGGGTGTGGGGTTGTTGGTTGTGTATTTTTTTGTTGTTGTTTTAGTTTTTTTTGTTGGTGTTGTGGGTGTTTTGTTGTTGTTGAGTTGTGTTGTGTGTTTTGGTTTTTGTTGTTTGTTGTTTATTTTGTTGGTGGTGGTGTTCTGTTTTTTGTTTGGTTTTTTTGTGTTGTTGTTTTTGGTTTTTTTATTTTTTTGTGGTTTGTTGTTTTTTTGAGTTGGAGTGTTGTTGTTGTTGTTGGTGTTTTGTTGTTTTGTATTTTTTGGTTTTTTGTTTTGTTGTAGGTGTATTGTGTTATTTTTTGGTTTTTTTGTTTTGTTGTTGTTTTGGGTGTTGTTGTTGGTTTGGTTGTTGTGTTATGGTGTAATTTAATTTTGGGGGATTGTTGTGAGAAGGGTGTGGGATGGTGTATGGGAGTGTTAATGTTTGTATTATGAGGTTATGTGTTGTATTGTTGAATTTTTGATAATATGGTGGTAATTGGGGGATTGTTGTTTGATTGGTTTTATGTAGGTTTGGATGTTTTGAGTGGGGGTTGAGGGTTGTTGTTTTGGGGGGGGGGTGGAGTAAGTGAGGGGGGTTGGAGTTGTTGGTGGGGTTGTTTGGTGTGGTTGGGGATGGGTGGTTTGGTTGTGGGGGTTGAGGAGTTTTGGGGGGATTGTGGTGTTTATGTGGGTTTTTGGTAGGGTAAATTTTTTGTTGTTTTGGTGTATTTGGGTTTGGTGTTGTAGGGATAGTTATTTGGGTGGTTGGGGGGTGGGGGTTGTGGTGTGGGGTAGGGTGGTGTTTGTAGGGGTGTTTGGGGTGGTATTGTGTGTTTGATGTGTTGTGGTTTGTGGTATTATGATTGTGAAGTTTATTTTATTTTTGATATGGATGAGGTGAGTTTTTTGTATTTTGAGATATGGTTGATTTGTTTTGGAGTTGGATGGTGGGTTGTTTTGTTGTTGAGAGTGATGTGGGGGGGATTGTTTTTGGGTATATTTTGTAGTGTGTTTTTTAGATTGTTTATAGGTTTTGATTAGTTTTTTTGAGGTGAGTATTTGTTGGTGAGAATGTATAAATTGGTAAAATGTTGAGGAGTTTTGGGAGATGTATTGTGTATATTTGGTGATTATGTTTTATATGGGGAAGGTTAGTTTTTTATGTGATGGGTGGGAAGTATTGATTATTGTGGTATATAGGAGTGGGATTATTTGAGGTTTGATGAGAGTTTTTGTTGTGGGGGGTGGAGTGGGTTTTTTTGTTGTGAAGGGGTTATTGTGTGTGGTGTTTAATGTTATGTGAGGTAGTTGGGTTATTGGGTGTTGTATGGTTTGGGTGGGTGGAGGATGTTTGGGGTGTTTTTTGTTGTTGTGTGGGTGTGTGGGGGTGGAATAGATAGGTGGAGTGTTGTTTTTGATTTGTATGGTGGGGTGTGGTATGTTTTGATTTTTGTGGGTGGTGTTGTGTTGGTTGTGTAGTGTTATGGGGGTTTTAGGTAATAGAGTTGAAATTGGTTATGTTGTATGGGTGTTTTTGGTGTTATTGGTGGGGAATGTGTTATAGTTTGTGGAGGGTTGAGTAGTTTGTTGTGTTGTAGTGGGAGTGTTTTGGTTATGGATGTTTAATGGAAAGAGGGTGTGGTTTGGGGTTTGTTATTGTGGTGATGTTGTTGTGTTTGTATTGGTATTTGTATTTGTGTTGAGGATGGTATTTTTGGGTGGGGGGGAGTTGTGGGGGTGTTTGTGGGTGTGTGGTGTGGGGTGTGTGTGTTGGAGTTATTGGGGTTTGTTGTGTAGTTGTGGTTTTTGGGTGTGTTGGTTTTGGGGGGGTTGTGGTAGTTTGTGGTTGAGTGGGTTATGTGTTGGGGTTTTATGTGTTGGGGGTGTTGTGTTTTTGGGTGTGGGGGTGAAGTGGTTTTTTGATTGTGGTGTGGATGGGGGGGTGTAAGGGATTTGGAGGGGGGGTGGGTGTTGTGTGGTTTTGGGGGGTGGGGGGGGGGGTGGTTGGGGGGTGGTTGGGGGTTTGTGTTTGTGTGTGTTTGTTGTTTGTTTTTTTGTGGTTGTTTTTGTTTTATGTTGTTTATGTTTTTTTGTGTTATGTTGTGTTGTTGTTGTTTTTTTGTGATGTGGTTATGTTATTTTTGTTTTTATTTTGTTTATGTGTTTTATTTGTTGTATTTTTGTTTTGTTTGTGATTAGTTGTTGTGTGGGGTTTGGTTTTTGGTTTTGGTTTTGTTGGGGGGTTTTGTTGTTGGTGGTTGGTGTGGTTGTTTATGGTGTTATATGGTATGTATATTGGGGTGTTGTTAGGGGTGTTTGTGGTTGGGGGGTTTGGGTGATTTTTTGTGGTTTGTTTGTTGTATTGTTTGTGAAGAGTGAGGGGGAGGGGGTGGGTGTTAGTGTTAGGGGGAGGGAGTGGAGGTGGGGAGGGGGTGGTTTTGGTGTGTGTTGGTTTGTGGGTGTTTGGGTGTGTTGATTGTGTTGGTGGGTTGGTGTGGGTGGTGATTGTGAGTTTGGGGGGTTTGGGGGAGTGGTTGGGTGTATGTTTTGTTATTTTTTTTTGTGGTGTGTAGGGAGGGTGGAGGTGGGGGAGTTTGGGGGGGTATTGTGATGGTTGAAGGGGGGGGTGGTTGGTGGGTGGGTGGGTTTTTGGTGGGGGGGGGGGTTGGTTGTGGTGTTGTTGTTTGGTTTTTGTATTTTGTTTGTTTTTGTTTAATTTTGGTGTAGTATTTTTTTTTGGTGTTGTGTTTGGTTTTTTTTGGTTTTTGTTTGGTTTTTTGGTTGGTTGGTTTTGTATGTTTAGTTTTTATTTTTTGGGATTTGTTTTTTGTTTTGTTGTTTTTTGTTTTTTTATTTTTTTTGTTTTTTTTTTGATGTTTTTTTGGTTTTGTTTTGGGTGGTGTGGTGTTATGTATAGGTTTTTGGTTTTTTGGATCGTGGTTTGTTTTGGGGTTGTGTTTTTTTTTTGTTTGTTTGTGTGTTGTTTTTGTTTGTGTGTTTGTGTGTTTTTGTTGTTTGGTGTTTTAGTGTGTATTTTTGTTTGTGATGTTGTTGTTTTTTTTTTTTGATGGTTTTTGGTTTTTGTTTATTGTTTGTTTTTTTTTGGGGGATTATTTTGTTTTTTTTTGGTTTGTTGTGGTGTAGTAAGTTTT
Organism: Oratosquilla oratoria; assembly: GCF_046742065.1. Lineage (NCBI taxonomy): Eukaryota > Metazoa > Arthropoda > Malacostraca > Stomatopoda > Squillidae > Oratosquilla > Oratosquilla oratoria. Next base: position 19,920 of record NC_134786.1, read on the forward strand.
ATGTTTGTTTTTTGTATGTTTTTTTTGGTTGTTATGTTTTTTTTTTGTTTGGGTAGTTTATGTTTTGTGGGTTTTGGTGTTTTTGTTTTGGTTTGTTTAGGGGGTGTTATTTTGTTGTTTTTTTGTTTTTTTTTTTTTTGTTTTGGTTTGTGTTTTTTGTGTTTTTTAGTTATTGTTTTGTTGGTTTTATGGTTGGTGTGTTTGTTTATTTGTTGTTTGAGGGTTTTGGTGTTTTTGTTTTTTTTGTTTTTTTTTTTGGTTATGTGGGTGTTTTTTTTTTGTGTTTGATATGGTGGGTTTTTTTGTAGTTTTATTTGTAGTCGTATTTTTTTTTTTTTATTGATTTTGTTTTTATTTTCGGTGGTTTTATTTTTTGTTTGTGTTTGTTGTGTTGTGTTTTTTTTTGGTTTTGGTTTGTGTTGTTGTTTGTTTTTTTTGTTTGTTGTTTGGTGTGTGTTTTGTTTTTTTGTTTTTTTTTTTTGGTTGTTTTTGTTTTGGTTTGTGTTGTTAGAATTTTTTTTGTTGTTTTTGTTTTTGTTTTGTTTTGTTGTGTTGTGATTTTTTTGTGATGTTTTGGTGTTGTGGGTTTTTTTTTTTTGGTTTGTGTTGGTTTGGTAGTATGTTGTTATGTTGTTTTTGGTATGTTTGGGTGTGTTTTTAGTTGATGTTTTTTAGTTTGTGTATTGTTGTTGTGTTTTGTTTTTGTTTGTTTTTTGTTGTTGGTGTGTTTTTGTTTTGTTTTAGTGGTGTGTTTTGTGTGTTTTATGGTGTGTTGTGTTTGTTGTTGTTATTTGTTTGATTTTTTGTTGTTTGTTAGTGTGTTTTTAGGTGTTTTGTTTTTTTATTTTGTGGTTTGTTTTTGTGTTTTTTTGTGTTTGTGGTTTTTTTTGTTTTTGTTTTTGTTTTTATTTTTGTTGTTTTTGTGTTGTGATTTTTGTGTTTTGGTTTTTTTTTGTGTTTGTTTTTGTGTTATTTTGTGTGGGTTTGTTGTGTGTGATGTTTTTTGTTTTTTTGGTATTGTTTTTTTTTTGAGTTTGTTTGTGTTTTTTGTGTGTTGTTATTGTTTTTTTTTTGTTTTGGTGGTGTTTGTTGTGTTGTGGTTAGTGTTTTGTGTTTGGTTTGTTTTTTGTTTTTGTTTTTGGTGGTGTTGTTGTTTTTGTTTGTTGTTGGTGTGATTTTTTTTTTTTTTTTATGGTGTTTGTTTTGTTGTGTTATTTGTTTGGTTTGTGTTGTTTGTTTTTGTGTTTTAGTTGGTTTTGTGGTATTTTTTTTTTGATGGTTGTTGTGTATTTTTTGATGTTGGTTTGGGTTTTTGTTTTGTTGATTTGTTGTTTGTTTTGTTTTTTTGGTTTGTGTTGGGTGTTGTTTGTTGTTAACTTGGTGTTTTTTTTTTTTTTGTGTGTTTTTTGTTGTTGTTGTTTTTTTGGGTGTTTTTTTTTTTTTTTTTTTTGGGTGTGTTGTTTGTTGGTTTTTTTTTGGGGTTTTGGTTGGTTTTTTTATGTTGTTGTGTTGGGTTTTGGTTTTGTTTGTTGTTGTTTTTTTGGGGTGTTTAGTGTGTTTTTTTTGTGTTGTTGTTTGATCTGGTTATTGTGAGTTGTTTTTTGTGTTTTTTTGTGTTTTTGTGTTTGTTGTTGTTTTGTTTGGGTTTGGTTGTGGTTGGTGTGTTTTGGTTGTTTTGTTTGTTTTTTATGTGTTTTTTTGTTTTTTTTTGTTTGTGAGGTGTTTTATTTGTTGTGATTTTTTATTTATGATTGTGGGTTGTGAATTTTGTTTTTTTTTGTATGGTTTGTTGGTAGTTGGTATTGGTTTTGTTGGTTTGGTGTTTTTTTTTTGTTGTTTTGTTTTATGTGTTTGTTTTTATTTTGTTTTTTTTTGTTGTTTTGGGTTTGTGGTATTGGTTGTTTTGTGTGTTTGTGTTGTAGTTTGTTGGTTTTGTTTGTGGGTTTGGGTTGTTGGGTGATTTTTTTTGTTTGGTATGTTGTGAGTGTTATTGGTGTTTTAGTTATGTTTTCTTTGGTGTTTATTTGTTTTTTGTGGTTTTGTGTGGGGTTTTTTTTTTTGATGGTTATGTTGGTAAGTTTTGTTTTGTGTTGTATTTTAGGTAGTTGTGTTTGTTGGTTTTGGTTTTGGTTGTTGTTTTTTTTGTTTGTTTTTTTTATTTTGGTTTTGTTTTGTTTTGTTGTGTTGATTTTTTTTTGGGGTGTTATGTTATTTGTTGTGGTTATGTTTGTTAGTGGGGGGTATGATATGTGGGTTTTTTTGTGGGATTGTGGTGTTTGGTGTGGTGGTAGTATGTTTTGTGGGGTTAGTTTGATTTTTTTAGTATTTTTATGTTGTGGGGGTTTTTGGGGGGGTGGGTGTTGTTATTTGGGGTTGGGGGTTTGAGGGGTGGTGGGTGTTGTGGGTGTTTGTGTAGGGGGGGTTTGTGTTGGGGTTGGGTGGAGGGGATTGGTTGGTTTGTGGGTGGTTTTTTGAGTTGGTGGGTTGTTGGGGTGGTAGGGTTGGTTGTGGGTTTTGGGAGTATATTTGGGTTTGGTGTGTTGTTGTGGGTTTTGGATGGTGTTGTTTAATAATTTGTTGGGGGTGTGTGTGTGATTGGTTGGGTTGTGGTTTGTGGTTGGTGGGGTGTTGTGTGTTGATTGGTTTAGGGGTGATTTGTGATGTGGGGAGGGGTGGAGTGTTGGGTTTGTGTATATTGTTTAGTATTGTGTGTTGGTGAGAGTGGGGGTGGTTGGGGGTGTGGTGGTTGGATGGTGGTGGGTATTGTAGGATTGGAGGGGGGTTGGGTGTGGGGGGTGGTGGGGGTGGGGTTGGGGTAATGTGGTGTTTTTGTTTTTGGTTGGGGGTGGGTTTGGAGTGAGTGTGGGTTTGGGGTGGGTGGTGGGGTTTTTTTGTAGTGTGGGTAGGTGTTGGGTGTGTGTATGTTTGTTGTGGGTTTGGTTGGGGGTGGGGGGGGTTTGTGGGGGGGGTTGGGTGGTGTGTGGTTGGGGGGTGGGGGTTGTTTGGGTTGTTGTGTTGGGGGGGGTGGTTGGGGGTGTTGTTTGTGGTGGGGTGGGGTTTTGGGGGATGTTGGGTTTGTTTTGTGTGTTTTTTGTGTTGTTTGGTTTGGGGGGGGTGTTGGGGTGTTGTGGTTTGTGGTGTGTGTGGGGTGTTTTGTATGGTGGGGTTTTGTGTTGGGTGTGTTGGGTGGGGGTGTGGTTTTGGGGGGGTGGGGGGGGGGTTGGGGTGTGGTGTTGGGGGTTTGTGGTTGGTGTTGGTTTTGTGTGTGGGTTGTGGGGGGTGTGGTTTTTTTGTGTTGGTGTTGTTGGGTGGGGTGGGTGGTTTGTGTTTATGGGGTTTGGTGTGTGTTGGGGGGTTGGGTGGTTTTTTTTGTTTGTTTGGTGGGGGTGTGTGTGGTGGTTTTTGGGGTTGTGTGGTTGTGTTTTGGGGTGGGTTGGGGTGGAGGTTGGGGGGGGGGTTTGGTTATTTGTGAGGTATTGTTTGTGTGTGTGGTTTTGTTTTTGTTGTGGTTTGTGTGGTGTAGTTTTGGTTTGTTTGGGTGTATTATATAAGGTTTTTGGTAGGATTGGGTATTTTGGGGTTTGATTGTTTTGTTTGTAGAGGTGGGGGGGTGTGGGGGGGTTTGGTGTGGGGGGGTATGTGGGGTGGTTGAGTAGTTTTGTTGTAGATGTAGTTGGAGATTTATGTTTGGTGTGTTTTGTTGTTAGGTGTGAGTTTGTGGTTTGTGAGTGATTGGTTTTGTTTTAGTGGGGGGGATGGTGGGTTGGTGTGTAGTTTGTGGTGGTTGGGGTTTTTTGGGATTTTGGGTTGTTTGTGTTGAGTGGGGGTTGTGTTTGTGGGTGTGGTGGTGGGGTGTGTGGTTTGTGGGGTGGGTGTTTGTTGGTGTGTTATGTGTTTATAGGTTTGGGGTGGGGTAGATATTGTATTTGGGTGTATTGTGGGGTTTTTTGGTGAGTTGGGGTGGTGGTTGAGTTGAGTGGGGGGTTTGAGGTTTTTTGTTGGGAGAGGGTTGTTGGTGTGTTTTTTGTTTGTGGTGGGTTGGGGTTGTGGGGGGGTATGTGTGTATGGTGTGGATATGTTGTATTATGTGGTTTGGGGGGTGGGTTGGTTTTTTAAAGTTTTGATGTGTGATGTGGGGGTTGTGGTTAGGGGTGTATGTTGGTTTGAAGGTGTTTGGGTGATGTTTGTGGTTTGGATTGGGGTGTTGGGTGATGGGTAGTGGTGTTGGGGTGTTTGGAGTTGTGGTGATGGAGTTTGGGGGAGGGTGTTGTTTATGTGGGGGATGGGTGTGGGGGGTGGTTGGGGGGGGGGGGGTGGGTTGGGGTGGGGGGGGTGGGGGGGGGGGGGGGGGGGGGGGGGTGGGGGTGGGGGGGCGGGGGTTGTGTTGGTGTGGGGGGGGGGGGTGGGAGGTGTTGGCGGCTTGGGGTGGGGGGGGTGGGGGGGGGGGGGGGGGGGGTTTGGGGGGGGGTGTGGGGTGGGTGGGTGGGGTGGGGGGGGTGGGGTTGGGGGGGGGGGGTTGGTGGGTTTGGGGGGGGGGGGGGGGGGGGTGGGGGGGTGTGGGGGGTGGGGTTGGGGTGGGGTGGGGGGGGGGTGGGGGGGGGGGAGTTGGTGGGGGGGGGGGGGGGGGTGGTGGGGGGGGGTGGGGGGTTGTTTGGGGTTTTGGGGGGGGGGGTGGGGGTGGGGGTGTTGGGTGGTTGGTGGGTGGTTTTTGTTGTGTTTGTTGGGGTGGGTTTGGGTTTTGGGGTTGGGGGGGGGGGGTGGGGGGGGGGGGGGGGGGGTTGGTGGTTTTTGGGGGGGGGGTGGGGGGGGGGAGGGTGGGGGGGGGGGTGGGGGGGGGGGTGTGTTGGGTTGTGGTGTGGGTGGGTGTGTGGGGGTGGGGGGGGGGGGTGTTGTGGTGTGTGGTGGGGGGTTGGGTTGTTGTGGGTGGTTGGGGTGTGGGTGGGGTGGGTGAGGGGTGGTTGGTGGGTTGTTGGGGGGTTGTGTTGGGGGGATGTGGGGGGGGGTGGTTGGGTGGTGGTTGGTTGGTGGGGGTGGGGGGTGGGTTTTTGTGTGGTGTTGGGGGGGTGGGGGTGTGGGTTGGTGGTGTGTGGGGGGGGGGTGGTGTTGTTTGGTTGTGTGGGTGGTGGTGGGGGGTGGGGGTTGGGGTTGGTTGGGGTGTGGGGGGGTGGGGTGGGGGTGGGTGGGGGGGGGGTTGGTGGGTGTGGTGGTGGTTTGGTTGGTGGGTTGGTGGGGGGGTGGTGTTTTTGGTGGTGTGTTTTGGGGGTTGTTGTTGGGGTGGGGTATTGAGTGTGGGGTGTGTTTGTTTTGTTGTTGGTGTGGATTGGGGGGTGGGGTTGTTGTTTGGTTTTTTGTTGTGTGGGTTTTGGGGGGGTGTGGGGGGTTTGGGGTGGTTGGTGGGGGGTTTGGTGTGGGGTGTGAAGGTGGGTGGTTTGGTTGTGTTGTGGTTTTGTGGGTGTTGGGGTTGGTGTTTGGGTTGTTGGGGTGTTTTGGGGTGTTGTAGGATGGTATAAGGGAAAGATAGGAAATTTTAATATATAAATAGGGGGATTAGGGGATTGGTGATAAGATATATGTAGTTAAATTATTAGATATGGTTTGGTTGTTGAATAGTAGTGTAGTGTTGAGGTGTTGGGTTTGATATTGGAAAGTGTATGGGTTGTGAGGTTGGTTGGGTTATGGGGGTGGGAGGGTATTTTAGTGGTGGTTGTGGTTTGTGGTTGTGTGTTGGGGTGGGAGGGTGTGGGGTGTTGGTGGGGTGGGTGGGTGGGGGGTGGTGTGGTTTTGTGGGTTTTGTGGGTTTGGGGGGGGTGGGGTGTTGGGGGGTTTGGGGGGGTTGTGTGTGTTTTTGTGTTGGGTGGTTGGTTAGTGGTGTAGTTTTGGTTTTTTTTTGGGTGGTTGTGTGGTTTTTGTGGTTTTTTGTTGGGGGGGTGGTGGGTTGTTTGATTTTTGGGTGTGTGGGGTTTGTTATGGGGTGTGTTTTGTGGTTTGTTTGTTTGTGTTGTGGGTTTTTTGTGTGGTTATTTTGTGTGTGTGGGTTTGGTTTGGGTTGGGTATTTTTGGGGGGGTGTATTGTATAGTGTGGTGTGGGTGGTAATGGTATGGGTGTTGGTTAGGGGTTTTTGGTGTTGGTGTTGGTGTGTTGTGGTGGGTGGTGGTTTGAAGTGGTGTTTTTTGTTAGGAGTTGGGGGTAGTTATTGGGTTTTGTGGTAGGTGGGTTTAGTGTGTGTTGGGTTTTGGTGTGTAGTTTTGTGTGGTTTGTGTATGTTTGGTATGGTTGGGGGGGGTGGGTGTGTGGGGTTGGGGTGTATTGTTTGATGTGTTGGGGTGGATGTTTGAGATGGTGGTTTTGTGTTGTGGTTTGGAAGATGTTTTGTTGGTTGTGGAGTTATTTTGGTGTGGTGTTTGTTTTGTTTTTGGAGGGGAAGTGTTTTTGGTGTGTGTGGTGGTATGGGTGTGTGTGGTGTAGTGTGTTATGTTGGTTGGGTATTTGGGGTGTTAGATAAGTTTTGTTGTTTGTGGGGGTGTAGTTTTGGTTTGTTTTGGGGGATGAAGGGTTGTTATTTTGGTTAGGGGTTTTGGGGTTTTATGGTTGTTGTATTTGGGGTTTTTTGTGTGGGGGGGGTTGTTGGGGGTTATTGGTTTTTTGTGGTGTTTGTGTGTTGTTTTGGTGGATGGGTTGGTTTGTGTAGGGTAGATGTTTTTGGTGTAGTGTTGATTTGTGTGGTGGGGTGTGTTATTTATTGATTGGGGGTTGGGGGGATGGTGTTTGTTGTATGTGTTTTGTTTATTGTAGGTTTTGGGTTTGTTATGAATGTGTTGGTGGGTTTTTTTTTTGAATAGTGTTTTTATAATGGGAGGTGTGTATGGGGGGGGGTATGATGGGAAGAAGATTGAGTGATTGTTTTTTTGTGGGTGTTTTTTATGTGGTGTGATTGTGGGGTAGAGGGTGTTTAGTATGGAAATTTGGGGGTTTAAGAAATGGTAGGGTGGGTGAAGGGTGGGGGATGTTGTTAGGTGTGGGTTTTTTGATTTGATTTGATAGATAGAGGGGTTTAATGTTTTAGTGTTTGTTGTGGGTATTGGGGTTGTGGGATTGGGGGTGTTATTGGGTAGTGTGGGAAGATGTGGGTTGTGATGTTTATTGGATTGGTGGGGTGGTGGGTTTTATGGGTGTATGGGTGGAGTGTGGGGGATTTTGTGTGATGGGGTGTGGGTGTGTGGTGGGTGTGTGGGGGAGGGGTTGGGTGTTGGTGTTGGTGGTTGGGTATGTGGATTTTGGTGGGGGTAGATTTTGATTGTGTGGTGTTGTGTTGTTGGTGTGGGTTGGAGTTGTGTTGTGTGTTGTGTAGGGGTGGGATTTTGAGGGTTTGGTGTTTTAATTGTGTAGTTTAGGGGTTTTTGGGTTTTGGGTGTGTTGGTATGTTTTTATGGTTGGATTGTTTTTGGGGGGGTGGGTGGGGGGGGTGGTGGGGATTGGTGGTTGGGGTGTATGTAGGGGGTGATGGTGTTGTTGTATTTGGTGTGGGTGGGAGTGTGTGGGGTTTGGTAGGATATGTAGTGTTTGTTTTTGTTTGTGTAGGAATGTGGGAGTGATGTTTGGATGTGTGGTGTTGGGGGTGGAGGGGGTTGTTTTTGATGTTTTGTGGTTTGTTTATATTGTGGGTGTGGAGGATTTGTTGGGTGTAGGGTTTGAGTTGTTGTTGGTTTGTTGTATGGTGTGGGTTTGGGGTTAAGAGGTTGGGGGGTGGGTTTGTTTTTTGGGGTTGGGTTGGGTTTTGTTTTTGGGTGATTGTATTGTAGTATGTGTGAGTTTTGGGGTGTTGGTGGGGTTATGGGGTGTGTTAGGAGAGTGTGTTTGGTTGGTATGTGGTGTGTGTTTTGTTTTTTTTGTTTTGTGTGGGTGTTGTTTGTTTTTGTTATGTTATTGTGTTTTGTGTGGTGTGTGGTGGGGGTGTGGGGTGGGAAAGAAGGGGGGGTGTTTTTTATTATTTATTTGTTATTTTTTTTTTGTATGGTTTGTTTGTTTTTGTTTGGATAGTTTTATTTATGTTTTGTTTGTTAGTTTGGTTGGGTGTTTTTTTGTTGTTGTGGTGGTTTGTTGTTTTTTGGTATTGTGTTTTTTTTGGTGTGTTTTTTGTTGTTTGTGTTTGGGGTGTTTTTTTTTATGTTATTTTTTTGTTATATTATTTTATGAATTAATTTGGGGGTTTTTGATTGTTTTATATGGATTTTGAGTGTATATTTGTTGTTTAAAATTTTATGTATTTTTTTTGGTTGGTATGATGGGGGGAAATGTTGGAGGTTGGGGGGGAGATTTGTTGGTGTTGTGGATGGGAGGGAGGGGGGGTGGGTAATGGGGGTTTTTGGGGGGTGGTGGGAGTGATGTTGTTTGTGATTTGGAGTTGGGAGTGGGAGTATATGGGTGTTTGTTAGTTTGTTATAATTGTGTTGTTATGATATGATTTTTTTTATTGTTTATATTTAATATTTTTATGTTTTATATATTATTAGATATTTAGGTGTTTGTAAGAAATTTTTTATTTAATATTTGTTTTTTTTTTTTATATTTTTTTATTTTGTATTTTTTATTTGTTGGTTTATGTATTTTTTTTGATTATTTTGTGGAGGTTTTTTTTGTGTATTGATAATGTTGAATTTTTGTTTATGTTTGTGTTATTTTTTATGTTTTGTTTGTTTTTGTTTTTATTTTATGTGTGGTGTTTTATTATGTTGTGATGTTTTGTTAGTTTGTATGTTGTGTGGGTTTGTGTATGTTGAGTGTTTTGTGGGTGTATGTATGTATTATGTTTTTTGGTAAGTTTTTGTATGTTGTTGTTAGTTTTTATTTTTATGTATTTATGTTTGTTGTTAAGTGGTTTATAGTGTGTTATATTTTATATGTTGTTGTGATGTTTAGTATTTTATTTGTTGTAAGTGTTGGGTTTTTTTTATGGTGTGTTTGTTGTTGGGTGGGTTGTGGTTTTTGATGTTTGTGATAGAGTGGATTTATGGAGTTATAGGGGTTTAAGTGTTAATTATTGGTGTGGGGTGAGTTTGAGTATTTATAATTATGTTGTGATTTGTTTGGAGATTTGTATGTATATTATTGGTGTTTTTGGTTATGTAGATGTTTTGTAGTTGTTTGTGATTTGGTTGATTGATTGGTATAGGTGTTGTATGTTTGTGGTTGTTTTTGTTTTGTATTATGTTTTGTTGTTTTTGTATTGTAGTTTAATATGTTTGGTTTATGTATTATGTGATTTGTTGTAGATTTATTTTATATGTGTATTTGTGGGGTAGTGGAGGGATTTATTTGTTTGTGTTTTGTTTTTGTGGATGATATTGAGGATGTTGTGATTATATGGTATGGATATGTTTTTGTTGTATTTTGTTTTATGTTGATTGTTATGTAATGTTTGGGGGTGATGATTTGTAGTTATTGTTAGGATGTGATATTTTTGTAGGTGTATGATTTTATGAGTTGTTGTGGTATTTGTGTTTTTATAGGTAGGGATGTAGTGGTTTGTGTTTTGTATTATATGTATTTGTATTAGGTATTAGTATGTATAAGGATTGGTGTAGTTGTATTGTGGGTTTATATGTAGGGGTGGAGGTTTGTGATGTTGTTGTGTTGTTTGGTATTAGATGTGTGGATTTTGTGGTGAATTGTATTATGTAATATGTTTTATATGGGGGATGGTGTTGTAGTTTATGTTGGTATGAGTTTGGTGTATGGAGGTAGGTATTGGTATTGTAATGTGTTTTGTATGGTTATGTGTTTTAGGGGAGTATGTTTGTAAGAGTGGATATTATGGGTAGGATATTTGGTATATATATTGTAGGTTTTGTGTTGGATGTGTAGGGTGATGGTTGTGTTGAGAGGAGGGAGGGTAGTTTTAGGGGGGAGGGGGGTTTTGTGTGGGTGTGTGGATTTGTATTAGTGGAGTTGTGTGTGGTTTTTATGTTTTGGATTTGGGGGGGGGTAATGAAGTGTAGGGATGGGTTGTGATGGTGGTGAGTTGGGTTGTGTTGTGGGGTGGGTTGTGGGGGGATGTGTAGGGTTTTGTTAGAAGGTGGAGAGGTGTTTGTGATTATGGGGTGGTTGTAGAATATGGAGGATGGGGGTAGGAATGTGTGGTGGTGTTTTGTTGGTGAGATTTGTGTTGTGGGGTATTTTTAGGTTGTTGGTGGGAGTTGGGGAAGTTGGGGGGGGTGAAGGGGATGTGTGGGTGGGGGGGGGGGGTGAGTGTGAATTTATGTTGTTGGTTGTATAGATGTTTGTATATTGTGTGTGGTTGGGTTTATTGGGGGGTGATGGTGTGTTTGGGGATGGTTTTAATAGTGGGTTTGGGTTGGGGTATAGAATGGAGTGAGGGGGTGGATGGAGGGGGTGGAGGATGTGGTAGTGGTTTTTGGGGTTGGGTGTTTTGGTGGGGGGGGATATGTGTGGGTGGTGGGGGGTGGGGGGGGGTGGGTTGTAGTTGTTGGAGGGTGGTATTGGGGTGGTTTTTGGTTGGGGGGGTTTGGGTTTGTGGGTTTTTGGGTGGTTTTGTGGGTGATTGTGGAAGGTGGGTGATTTTGGGTTTGGTATATTTTGTTGGTTTGTAGGTTGTTTTGTGTGGTATTGGTTTGATATGGATTGAGGGTTATTAGTTTTTAATGTTTTGTTGGGGGGTGAGGTTTTGATTTTTATTAATTTTTGAATTGGTTTGGGGGGGAGGTAGTGTTTGGGAGGTGGGAGTGTTTGTTATGGGGGGGGTGTGGGATGTAGGGTTTTGTGGGTGGTAATTGTTTGGGATATGGTGGGGGGTGTAGGTATGGGTGATGATTGGGGGGAAGTATGAGAGGTGTTGTTTGATGATATTTGGAGGGGGGTGTGGGGGGTTTTGGGGGGGGGAGAGTATGAGAGTGGGAGTATGGGGGGGGGGTGGGAGGGGTGTGGGGGGGTGGAGGGGGGGGGGTTAGGGAAGAGTTAGTGGTGTGTGTATGTGTGGGGGGTGGGTTGTATATTGTGGGTAATGTGGTATGTTGGGTATTGGTTGTGTTTGGGTAGGGTGGGGGGTGGGATGTATGAGAGGTTTGGTTGGAGTTGGGTATATGAAATGAGTTTTTAATTGGGTTATTATTTGGATATATGTGTAGGGGGGTGGGGTTGATAAGGGGGTTAATGTTGTGGGTATGAGGTGGATGTGGTGAGTATGGGGGGGAGATGGTGGTTTATGGTGTGTGTTAGGTGGTTATTATATATATTGGGGGTTAGATGGATGTGGGTATTGGGGTTGTGGGTGAGGGGGGGTTTTTTGTGGGGATGGTTTGGGGTATAATTATTTGAGTATTGGTTAATTGTGTGGTTTTTGGGGTTTATGAAGGGTTTGGGGTGGTGAGTTGTATAGAGTGTTGTTGTATGGGGAGGTGGTGGTGGTGTGTTTTATTGTGTGGGTTTGTTGGTTTATGTGTGGGGGTGTGGGGTATGTTTGGGTTTAGTTTGTGTTTTGTTGTGGTTTGTTGTTGTATTTGGTGGGGGGATGGGTTTGGTTGTGGTTTTGTATGTGGGGTTGTGTGGTTGGGGGGGGGTGTATGGTTTTATAGTGGGTTTGGTGGGGTGGTTGGTTGTTTTAAGGGATGTTTGTGAGTGTGGGGGTGTGGTGTTTATGGGGGGGGGTGTTGGAGTTGTTGTTTGTTTTGGAAATTATGTTGTGTGTGAGGTTGGTGGGTGTAGGTTGATTTGAGTTGGTTAGGGTGAGTTATTGGGGGGTGATTTATTGATAATATAAATTTAGAGGTTGAGGTTGGGATTGTGAGTGGTGAAATTTGGTGGGTGAGTGGGTGTAGTGGTTTATTGGAGTGGTGGGGTTTATATGTGGTAGTGGTAGGGGAGGATATTTTTGAGTTGTTTAGGGGGGTGGTGGAGTAGATTTTGGATGGGGTGATTATGGTGATATGGTTGTGGAAGAGTATGGGTTGTGTGAAGTGGGGTAGGGGGGGGTGTGGGTGGTAGGTAAAGGTTGGGTAAATTAGTGTATTTGGTGTTTTGGGGTATTGTTTGGTTGTTAGGTTATGGATGGGGGTTGTGTTATATGGTTTATGGATTTGGGGGGGTTGGGGTGGGGGTGATTGGGATGTGTTTTTTTGTGTATTGTTTTTGGGTGTTTGTTTGTATTTAGATTTATATATGTGTGGTTTTTATGTTTGGGGTTGGTTGTTTTTTGTTGGTTATGGGGGGTGATATGTATGGTTGATGGAGGGGTGGGGGATGGGGGGTGTGTGGTGTGGGTTGGGGGGGGGGGGTGGGGTTGTGTGGGTGTTGTGTTTGGGGTGGTGGGGGGGGGGGGGGGGGGTGTGTTGGGTGGTTTGGGGGGTGGGGGGGGGGTGGGTGGGGGGGATGGTGGGGGTTGTGGGGTTGGGGGGTTTTGTGTGGTTTTTTGGTGTGTGGGTGGTGGTGGGTGGGTGGTGGGGGTGTGTTGGTTTGGTTGTTGTGGTGTTTTTTTGGTGTTGTGGAGGGTTGTGTATGTGTGTTGGTGTGGTGGTTGTGTTGGTTGTGTGTGTGTTGTTTTGGTGGTTGTGTGTGGTGGGTTGGGGGGGGTTTGTGGTTGTGGTGGTTGTGGGGTTGGGTGTGTGGTGGGGGGGGGGGGGTGGGTGGGGGGGTTGGGTGGGTGGTTGGTGAGGTGTTGGTGTGGGGTGGTGTGGTTTTGGGTGGGTGGGTGGGTTTGTGGTGTTTTGTTGTTTGGGTGGGGTGGGGTGTGTGGTGGTGGGGGGGTGGGGGGGGGGGTGGTGGGGGGGGGTGGGTGGGTTGGGGGGGGGTGTGTGTGTGGGGGGGGTTGGGGTTGTGTGGTGTTGGTGGGGGGGTTGTGGGGGGGGGGGGGGGTGTGGTTGGTGTGTGTTGGTGTGGGGTTGGGGGGGTGGGTGGTGGGTGTGGGGGTGGTTGTGGTGTGGGGGTTTGGGTGGGTTGTTGGGGGGGTTGGGGTGGGGGGGTGGTGGGGGGTGGGGGGGGGGGGGGGGGGGGGGGGGGGGGGGGTTGGGTGGGGGGGTGGGGGGGTGGGGGGGGGTGTGGGGGTGGGTGGGGGGGGTGGGTGGTGGTGGTGGTGGTGGGGGGGTTGGGGGGGTTTGGTTTGTTGGTGGTGAGGGTTTGGTGGTTTGGTGGTGGTGGGGGGTTGTGTTGGTTGTGTGGTTGTGTGTGTGTTTGTTTGTGTGTGGGTTGTGGGGGTTGGTTGGGGTTTGGTGGTGGGTGGTGTTGGGTGGTGGGGTGGGGGGGGTGGTGGTGGGTGTTGGTTGGGTGGGGTTTGGGGGTGTGGGGTGTTTTGGTGGTTTGTTGGGGGGGGGGTTGTGGGTGTTGGTATTGTGGTGGTTGGGGGGTGGTTGGGTGGGGGTTGTGGGTATGGGGGGTGGGGGGTTGGGGGGTGTTGGTTTGGTTGGTGTTGTTGTGTTTGGGTGGGTTGTGGGTGTTGGTTTTGTTGTTGTTGTTTTGGTGGGTTTGTTGGGTGTTGGGTGGTTTTGGTGTGTGTTTGGTGTGTGTGGTGTTGTTGTTGGTGTGTGTGTGTGTGTGTGTTGTTTTGTGTTGGGGGGTTTTTGTTGTGGTTGGTGGGGTTGTGTTTGGTGGGTGTTGTGTTGGGGTTTTGGTTGGGTGGGGGTTGGGGGTGGGGGTGTGTTTGTTTGGTTTTGTTTTGGGGTGTGGTGTGGGGTTGTTGTGTTTTTTGGTTGGTTGTGTTGGGTGGGGGGGTGTTGTGTGGTTGGTTGGTGTGGTGTGGGTGGTGTGTTTTGGTGTGTTTGGTTGTGTGGGTTTGGGTTGGTTGTGGTGTTGTTTTTGTGGGATGTTGGGGTGTTTGTTGGTTGGTGGGATTGTGTATGGGGGGGGGGGGGGGTTGGGGGTGGGGGGTGGGGGGGGGTGGTTTTGTGGGATGAGGAATGTGGGGTTTGTGGGAGGGTTTATGGGGTGGGGTGTGGTTTTGGGTTGGTGGTGAGGGTGGGAGGGGTTTGGATTTGTGTTGGTGTTAGATGTAATAATAGTTATAATGGGGTTGTTTGGGTGTGGTTTTTGTGTTGGTGTTTGTGGGGGTGTTGGGGTGAGGGATGATTGGTTATTAATAAGGTGGAGGGTTGGATTGGTTGGGGTGGTAGGTGGGTTGGTGTTGTGGTGTGGTGGGGGTGGGTGGTTTTGTTTGGGTGTGTGTGGTTGTTTATTGGTTTGGTAGTTGGGTGTTTGGCGTGTGGGTTGTGAGGGGTGGTTTGGTTGTTTTTGGTTTTATTGGTGTTGGGTTGGGTTGGGTTGGGGGTGGGGGGTGGGGTGTGGGGTGGTTATGATATGGGGTGGGTGTGGGGGGTTGTTGTTGGTTTTTGTGGGGGGGGGGGTGGGGTTGGGTGGGGGTGGGGGGGTTGGGTGTTTGGGGGGGGTGTTGGTGTGGAGGGTTTGTGGTGGGTGGGTGGGGTTGTGGTGGGTTTTGGTGTGTTTTTTTGTGTTGTTTGGTGGGGGGGTGTTTTTGTGGGGGGTGGTGTGTGAGTGGTTGGTTTTGTAGGGATAAGTAGTGGTTGTTTGTTGTGGGGGGGGTATTGTGGGGGGGGGTGGTGGGGGGGGTTTTTGTGGGGGGGTGGGGGGGGGGGGGGGTGGGGGGGGTTTGGGGGGGTGTGGTGGTGGGTTGGGGGGGGTTTGGGGGGGGGGTGGGGGGGGGGGGGGGGATCGGGGGTGGGGTGGTGTTTATTAGGGGGTTTTTGGGTTTGGGGGGGGTGGGGGGGGGGGGGGGGGGTAATTGTGGTGGGTGGGGATTTTAATTGTAGGGGTATAATGAGATTTGGTAATAGGGGTAGTGGGGGTGGGGTGTGGGTTTGTTAAGAGGGGTGTTGTGTGGGTGTGTGGGGGTGTTGGGGGTGGGTGCTGTGGTTGGGATGAGGGTTTATGGAGGTTTTGGTTTGGGGGAGGTGTGGGGTGGTGGTGGGGGTGTGTGGGTTGGTGGGGGGTGGGTGGTGTGGTTGTGTGGGGGTGGTGGGTTGGGGAGGTTTTGGGGGGGGTAGGGGGGGTTATGGGGTGGTGGGTGGTGGGGGTTGGGGGTGGTTTGGGTGGGGGTGGTGGGGGGGGGTGGGGGTTGTGGGGGGGGTGGTGTGGGGGGGTTGGGGTTGGTGGGGTGGGGTTATTGGGTGGTTTAGTTATGTGTTGGGAGGTTGGTAGTGGTGGGTGGTTGGTTTTTTTTGTTTTGGTTTTGTTGTGGGGGGGTGGTTGTTTTTTTGTGTTGGTTTTGTTTGTGGGGGGATTGGGGTGTTGGTTGTGGGGGTGTGGTTATGTTGGTGGGGGGTGGGTTGGTGGGTTTGTTGGGGGTGGGTTTTTGTTTGGGAGTTGTTGGGGGTGTGTGTTTGTGGGGGGGGTGGGGGGGGGGGTGGGGATGTTTGGGGGTGTTTGGGGGGGATGGGGGGGGGGGGGGGTTGGGGGGGGGTTGGGGGTTGTGTGTTGGGTGGTGGGTTTGTTGGTGTTGGGGGTGTTGGGTGTAAGGGGGTGGGAGGGGTTGTTTGGTGTGGGGTGGGTGGTGGTTGTGGGGTGGGGTTGGTTGTGGTTTGGTGGGGGGGGTGTGGGGGGGAGTGGGGGGGGGGTGGGGTGGGGGGGGGGTTGTTTGGGGGTGGGTGGGGTGGTGGGTAGGTGGGGGGGGGGGTTGTGGGTGGGGGGGGGGGGGGGGGGGGGGGTGGGGGGTGTGGTTTTATATATATTTATTGTTTATTATATGTATATTGTTTTTTTTTTATTTTATATATAATTTATATTTTAATGTGTGGGTTTGGGGGGTGTGGTTTTGTTGTTGGTTGTTTTGTGGGTGGGGTTTGTGGTGGTGGGGGGGGGTGTGGGTTTTTATATTTTTGTTTGTATTTGTTGTTTTTTATTTTTGTTTTGTTATTTTGTTTTTTTTATTTATGTTTGAGTGGGGGGGTTTGTGTTTGTTTGGGTGGGGGTGTGTTTGGTGGGGTGTGTGTGTTGGGGTGGGGTGGTTGTGGGGGGTGGGTGGTTGTTGGTGGGTGTGGGTTGTGGGTTGGTTGGGGTTGTTGGTTTGTGTGTTGTTTTTTTGTTGTATATATTTTTGTGGTTTGTTTATTGTATGGGGGTGGTGGGTGGGGGGTTTGTGTATTTTGTGTGGGTGTTGGTTGTGGTGTGTGTTTTTTGGTTGGGGGGTGTTGGGTTTTTGTTTTTTGGGTGTGGGTGTGTGGGTTTGATTTGTTGGGTGGGGGAGTGTAGGGGGTTGGGCTAATTTTGTTGGGTTGGTGGGGTGGGGGGTTGGGGTTTGGTGGTTGTTGGTGTATGTGTGGGGGGATTTGGAGGGGGGTGTGTTTGGGAGTTGTTGTGTGGGTGTTGGTATTGTTGGGTGGTGTGTGGTTGTGTGGTTGGGGTGGTGGGGTGGTGGTGTGTTGGGGTTTTTTTTGTTTTTTGGTGTTTTTGTTTTTTTTTAATTTTTTATGTTTTTTTTTTGTTGTTGTTTTGGGGGGGGTGGGGGGGGGTGTTGTGGGGGGTGGGTGGGTGGGTTTTGGGGGGGGGGTGGTTGTGTGTGGTTGGGGGGTGGTATGGGGGTGGGTTGGGGGTGGGGTTGGGTGTGGGGGGGGTGGGGGGGTTGTTGTTGGGGTGGGGGGTTGTGGGGGTGTTTTTGTGGGGGTGGGTGGGGGTGGGGTGGGGGGGGGGTTGGTTTGGTTCGATGTGTGTTTGTGTGTTGTTTTGTGTGGTGTGTTTTTGTGTGTGGGGTGGGTTGTTTGGTTGGGGGTGTTTTGGGGGGGGGTGTGTGTGGTGTTTTGTGTGTGTGTGGGTGTTGGTGGTTGTTTTGGTGGGGTGAGTTGTGTTGTGGATTGTGGGTGTGGGTGTGTGTTGTGTGTGTTAATTGGGTTTGTGTGTATAGTGTATTGTGTTATTTTTTGGTGTGTTTGTGGGGGTAGTGTGTGTTTTGTTATAGTTGTTGATTAGATTTTTGAGTTTATTTTTGTGATAGTGAATAGTGTTAGTGTGATATTTTGGTGGTTGTGGTTAATTGTGATAGGGTAGAGGTTTGTTAGGAGGGAGGGTGGTTGTGGGGAGTGGGGGATGGGTGAGGGTGTGATGATGTTTGTTGGTGGGGGAGGGTGGTGTGTTGGGTGGGGTTAGATAGGGAGTGTGGATATGGGGGTGGGTTTTGTGTGGTTAGTAGGGGTGTGTTTTGTGGGTTATTGATTTTTTGTTGGTGTTTGTGGGTTGTGGTTTTTGTTGTAGATGTTGGGTGTGTGTTTGGTATTTTAGTTGTGTAGGGGGTGTTTTTAATTGGGGGATGTTTGGTGTGGTGGTTTTTGTTTGTGTGGTTAGTATTTAGGGGGAAATTGGGTGTGTGTAGTGGGTGGTTTTGGTTGGTTTGAGGGTGTGGGAATATAGTTTTGATTTGGTGATGTGGTGTTGGGTGTGTTGTTTTGGGTAGTGGGGTTATTGTGTTTGGTGTTGTGTGTTGTTTGTTGGTTTTTTTTTTTGTTTGGTTTTTTGTTGTATATTTGTTGTTGTGGTGTTTGTTTTTTGTTGGGTTTTGTCGTGTTAGTTTGTGTAATTGGGTGTGGGGGGGTGTGTTGGGATGGGTTGTGGGGTGTTTGGGTTTGGGTGTTTTGGTGTGGGGTGGTGTGTGAGTTTGTGTAGGTGGGGTGTTGATGTGTGGGTTAAGGGGGTGATGAGTATGTTATGGTGTTGTGTGTTGTTGGTTGGGTGGAGTGTTTTTGTGGGAGGGGGTGTGGGGGGGGTGGGGTTTTGGTTTTGGTTGTGTTGTGTGTGGGTTTTGGGGTGTTTGTGGGTGTGGGTTTATGTTTTGGGTGTTGTGTTTGGTGTGGGTGTGGGTGTTGTAGTTTGGTTTGGGTGTGTTTTTTGGGGGTGTGTGTTGTTTGGGTGGGTGTAGTGGTGATTTGGGGTGTGGGGGTTGTTGGTGTTTTGTTGTGGTTTGGGGGGGTGGGGGTGGTGTGGTTGTTATGGTTGGGTTTGTGTGTGTGGTTGGGGGGGGGGGGTTGGGGTGTGGTGGGGTATGGGGTGGGTTTGGGGTTGGGGGGGTTGTGGTGGTGTTGTGGTTGTGGGTTTTTTTTTTTTGTTGTGGGGTGTGTTTTTTTTTTGTGTTGTGGGTTTGGGTATGTGTGGTTGTTTGTGTGATTGGATTTTGTGGTTGGTGTGTTTTTATGGGTTTTGTATGGTTTTTGGGGTGTGGTGGTATGTTGGGGGTTGGGGGGTTTGGTGGAGGTTGTTGTTGTGGGTGTTTGGTTGGGGTGGGTGGGGTTGGTTTTTGGTTTGGGTTTGTGGTGTGGGGGTGTGTTGGTGGGGGTGTTTGTGGTGGGGGTGGGGGGGTGTGGTGGGGTGTGGGTGTAGGGGTGGGGGGGGTGTTGTTTGGGGGGGTTGTTGTGTTGGTGTTTGTGTGTTGTTTTTGTTTGTTGTTTGTGGTGGTTGGTGTTTTGTTTTGGGTGTTGTGTGGTTTTTTTGTTGTTGTTTTGGATGTGGGTTTTGGTGGTGGTGGGGTGGGGGGTTGTGTGTGGTTTGGGTGGGGGTTTGGTGTTTTGTTTTGTGGTTGGTTGTTGTAGGGAGGTAGTGTTTTGTTTTTGGGGTGGGGTGTGGGGTTGTGGTGTTGGTTGTGGTGGGTTTGTGTTTTTTTGTGTGGGGGGGTTGGGGTTGTGTTGGGTATGGTGGTTTGGGTGGGTATTGTGTGGTTGTGTGGTGGGGTGTGTGTGGTGGGGGGGTTGGGTTTGGTTTTTGAGGGGGTGGTTTTGTGTGGGGGTGGTTGGGGGGGGGTGGGGTTTGGTTGGGGGGGTGGGGTTGTGTGTTTGTTTTTTTGTATTTGGAGTGTGTGTTGGGTTGTGGGTGGGGGTGGGGTGGGGGTGGTGTTGTTGTGTGGTGGGGTGGGGTGGGGGTTTGTTGGTGGTAGGGGTTTGGAGAGTTTGGGGGTGTGGTATTTTGGGGTGTGGGGGGTGTGGTGGTGGGGTGGGGTGGGGGGGGGGGGTTTGTGTGGGGGGGTGTTGGTGTTTGGGGAGGGTGTGTGTGATGTTGTGGTATGGGGATTAGGGTGTTGATTGTTTATGGTGTTGTTTGGGGTGTTTGTGTGTGGTATTTTTGGTGGGGTTGGGGTGGGGTGGGTTTGGGGTTTGGGTGTGTGGGGGGGTGGTGTGTGGTGGTTTGTTCGGGGGGTTGGTGGGTTGGTTGGGGGGGGTGTTTTGTTGTTGGGGGGGGGGTGGTGTGGGTTTATGTTGTGGTGGTTGTGGTGTGTTGTTTGTGGTTTGGGGGGGGGTGTTTTGTGGGTGGTTGGGGTGGTTTTGTGTGGGGGTTGTTTGTTGTTTTATGGGGGTTGTGTTGTGGTTGGGTGGTGGGTTGTTTTTTTGGTGTGGTGGGTGGTGTTGTTTGGAGGTAGGTGTTGTGGTGTTGGGGTGTAGTGTTTGTTGTGGGTTGGTTGGTGGGAGGGGGTTGTGGTGGTTTGGGGGGGTTATTGGTAGGGGGTGTTGTGGGTTTGTGGTTGTTGGTTTGGGGGGTGGTGTTGGGGGTTGGTTTTTGGGGTGTGGTGTGGATTTTGGTGGTTGTTGTTGTTGGTGGTTGTGGTGTGGTGGGTTGGTGGTGTTGTTGTGTGGTTTGGTGTGGGGTGGTTGTGGGTGTTGGTGTTTGGTGTTGGGTTTGGTTGTTTTTATGGGGTTTGGTGGGTTTTTGTGTTTGGTGTTGTGTTTGTTTTTGTGTGTTGTTTTTGTTGTTGTTTTTGTTGTTTTTGTTTGTTGGATATTTTTTTGTGTATGGTTGTTTTGGGAGTGAGTGTTGTTTTGTATTGTTGTGTTTGGGGTGGGGGGGGTGGTTGTTGTTTAGTTGTTTGTGTTGGGTTGTGTGTTGGTGTTGATGTTTTTTTTTGTTGGTAGTTGTTTTTGTTGTTGTTTTGTGTGGGTTGTTGGTGTTGTGTTGTTTGTTTTTGTTTTGTTGAGTGTTGTTGTTGGTGTTGTTGTTGGGTTGTTGTTATGTTGTTGGTTTGTATTTTGTTGTGTGGGGTGATTGTTGGTTGGTGGGTTTTTTTGTGTATTTGTTGGTGTTGATGTGTTGTTGTTGTGTGATGGTTGTTATGTGGGGTTGTGTTGGGTTGATTGTGTGGTGTTGTTGTTTTGGGTTGTTTTTGTGTGTTTTGTAGTTTTGTGGTTGTGGGGTTGTTGTTGTTGTTGGTTGGTTGTTTATTGGGTTGTGTGGGTGTTGGTGTTGTTTTGTGTATGGTGTTGTTGTGGTGGTTGGTGGTTGTTGTTGTTGGGGGTTAGGTGTGTTGTTGTTGGTGGGGTGGTGGTGTGGGTGTGTTGTTGTTGGGGGATGTTTTGTTGTTTGGGGTTGTTGTTGTATGGGGTGTAGTTTGTGTTGTTTGTTTGGGTTGTGGTTATGTTTGTGTTTTGGGATTGAGTGGGGTGTTGTGTGGGTTTTGGGTTTGGGTTGTTGTGTTGTGTTTTGTTTTGGTGGTGTTGTTATTTTTGGTGTTGTTGTTTTTATTTGTTTGTTTTTTTTGTGGTTGTATTGTGTGGTGGTTTTATTTTATTGTTGTTGTTGTTTTTGTTGTTGAGTTGTTGGTTGTTGTTTGTTGGGTTGTGTTGGTTGTGTTTGGTGTTTAGTTGTTGTGTTGTGGTGTTATTTTTAGTTGTGGTTTGTTGTGGTTTTTGGAGGTGTGGTATTGTTGTATTTTTTTTGTTTGTGAGGTTATGTGTTTGATTTTGTTATTTGATGTGTTGTTGTTGTTTTGTATGGTGTGGTTGTGTGTATGGGGGGGTGGGGGGATTTGTATTGTATGGGTTTTTGTTGTTTGTTGTGGGGGTTTGGGGGGGGGTTTATGGTTGTTATTTATTTTTTGTAGGTATTGGGGGGGTGGTGTTTTTAGGTGGGGGGGGGTGTTTGTATTTGGGGGTGGGGGGGGGGTGGGGGGGTGGGGGGGGGGGGTTGGGGGGGGTGGGGGTGGGTGTGTGGGGTGGTGGGTATGGGGTGTGGGGGGTTTTTGTTGGGTAATGTGTGGGGGGGGTAGGTGGGTTGGGGGGGTGGGGGGGTGGGGGGTGGGGGGGGGGGGGGGGTGGGGTGGAGTGGTGGGAGTTGGGGTGGGGGGGGGGGTTGTATAGGGTGTTTGTGGTGGGTTGTGTTGTTTAATGGGTGGTTGATGGGTGGTTATGGTGGGGTGTGGGGGGTGTTGTTTGGTTGTAGTGATTTTTGGGTGTGGGGGGTGGGGGGGGGGGTGGGGGTGGGTGGTTGGTGGTGGTGTTGGTGTGGGGGGTTGTGGTTTGTGGGGTTTTATGGGTGGGTGTTGTGTTTGGGGGGTGGGTTTTGGGGGGTGGGTGGGTTTGGGGGGGGGGTGTGTTTGTGGGGTTGGGGGGGGGATTGGTGGTGGGGTGTGTTTGTGGGTAGTGTGGTGGTTTGGTGGTGGGTTTTTAGGGGAAAGGGAGGTTAGATGGGGGGGTGGTAATGGGGTTTTATAGTTTGGTGATTTTTGTAAGTTGGGTGTTTTTTGTTGGGGGGGGTGGGTGTTTATTTTGTGGTTGGGGAGGTTATGTTTGTGAGTGATATAGGTTTGGGGTGTTGTTTGATTGTTGATTGTTTGTGTTGGGGTGGGGGGGGATGTGGGGGGTAGTTTTAAGGGGGTGGGGGGGTAGGTGTGTGTTTATTTTGGTTTTTGTTTTTTGTGGATGTTTGGTGGAGGTTGAGAGGGGGGGTTGTTGGGGTGTGGGGGGTGTTGTATGGGTATAAGGGGGGGGGGTGGGATTATTGGTTGTGTTTTTGTTTTTTGGTTGATTGTTGGGTTGGAGTGAGGTGTGGTAGGTGGGGGTTGGTTATTTTTTGGAGGGTTTTGTTGTTTGGGGTGGGGTTTATTTGGGGTTTTTGAGAGTTTATGTTTTGATTTTGGATGTTAGAATAAATTGGGGATGTTGGGGTATGTTGGAGGATATTTGGGGGTATTGGGGGAGGTTATGGGGTGAGTTTGAGGTGAGGGTTGGGTGATGTGGGGGGGGGGTGGGAATAGTGGTGGGGAGGTGGGGAGTTTGGGGTTGTGTGAGTATAAGATGTTATTGGGTTTGGG
The DNA here is from genome assembly GCF_046742065.1 of Oratosquilla oratoria. Classification (NCBI taxonomy): domain Eukaryota; kingdom Metazoa; phylum Arthropoda; class Malacostraca; order Stomatopoda; family Squillidae; genus Oratosquilla; species Oratosquilla oratoria. The sequence goes on from NC_134786.1 coordinate 41,936, forward strand.
GGGGTGGGTTGAGAGTGGTGAAGGAGTTGGTTTAGTGTGGGGGGAGGGTATTGATGTTGGAGAGGTTTGGATGATTTTAGGAGGTGGGATATATGGGGGTGGGGTATGTAGGTGTTATGGAAGTTATGTTTGGGGGGTTGTGGGTGTTGGTGGTGGGGGGGGTGGGAAGAGTGGTAATAGTGTGATTATGTTGATTGTTTTTTGGTGGTTTGTTGGGTTTGTAGATGGGGGGTTTGAGAAGGTGGGGGAGAGGGGTGTGGTGTGGGATTGTTTATTGGATGTGTGAGAGAGTGGTGGTGGGGAGGGGGGGTGTGTGGGGGTTGGAGTTGGTGGGTGGGGGGGGGGGGGGTGGGAGGAGTGTGTGGGGGTGTGATTATGGGGATGAGGTGGGGGGGTGGGGGGGGGGAGTGTGGGTGGGGAGGGGGAGGTGGGGGAGGGTGGGTAGGGGGGGGGAGATAGGGGGTTTGTTTGGGGGGGGGTGGTGGGGGGGGGGGGGGGGTGGTGGGGTGAGGGTGGGGGGGGGTTGTGTGGGGAGGGGGGGGGGGGTGGGGGGGGGGGGGGTGGGGTGGAGGGGTGTGGGGGGGGGGGGGGGGGGGGGTGGTGTAGGGGGGTGGGGGGGGGGTTGGGTGGGTGGGGGGGGGGAGTTGTCTGGGGGGGGGGTAAGGGGTGGGGGATGGGGGTGGTTAGTGTGGGGGTGTTGTGTTTGTGTTTTTTTTAGTGATGTGTAGGTGTTGTTGTATGTGTGAGAGTTGTGTTGTGTTGTTGATTGGTTTTGTTGGGGGTATGAGATGTTGTGTTATTTTTTGTTTGGTTGTGGGTGTTTTTGTTTTTTTTTTTGTGTTGTTGTTTAATTTTTGTTTTGTTGTATGATTATTGTTTGGGGGGGAAAAGTTGTTAATGTTTTGGTTTATATTTTTATGGTTGGATGAAGTTATATTGGTGTGTGGGTGTATAAGTTTAGTGGATAGAGGAGATTTATGGTTTAATATTTTTGAATATATTGGAGAGGTAATTGAATAAAAAAGAGGGGGATGTTTGTTTATGTTTGGGGATTTGGGGAATATATGTAGTTTTTGTGATTGATATTATGTATGAATGTATTATGGGGTAATAGAGGAAGGGATGAAGTGTTTATATGAGATGTTTGTTGATGAATGATGAAGTGTTAGAAAAGATGGGTTAGAAAGAATATGAGAGGTATGTAAAGGGGTAGTGTGGAGATAGATGGAGGGGAATGGGGGAATTTAATGAAGTTGTGGAGGGATGATTAAAGTGAGAAAATTGAAGGGGATAAAAGGGGAAGATAGAAGATGGGAGATAGAGTGAGTGAAGTGTTAAAAAATGTAGGAGATTATAAGATGAGATTTATATGGATTTAGAAGAGAGAGGATGGGGAGTGGGAATGGGAGGAAAATGTATGGAGGGGATATTGATAGAAGGATGTATGAGAAGAGGTGATGAATGGAAATTTGGAGTGGAAGATGTATATGTTGAATAATTGATGGGTGAGGAGAGATTGAGTATGAGTTAAGGATAGAATAAGGGGAAATATGGGATAAATGTTGAGTTTAGTATAGGAAGAATGAGAGAGAAAGGTTGGGATAGGAATGAGTAGGAATAGGGATAAAAGGGTATGAGATGATAAGGTAGGGGTAAATATGGTGAGGGTAGGGAGGAGTGATATGGGATTTAGAGGGATAATTAGGAAGATTGAAAGAAGGAATATTGAATGGGAGGATTTATTATAGGGGGTAGGGGAGAATGGGGAGGGTTAATGAGAATTAGTAAATATAAGGATGGGTAAGAGTAATAAAATGAATGTGTTGGGGTTATGAATTTATGTTGGGGATTGAAATAATAGATTTAAGAGAGAGAATGGGAGTTGAAGGTATATTGTAGTAGAGATGTTTTTAGAGGGTATAGAAATTTTAGAAGAAGTGAGTTGAATGTTAAAAAATGGAGGGAGGAGTAAAGTGATTTAAGGGGAATTGAATGTTTGTAAAATTTTTTTTTATATGGAAGTGTAGAGATATGTGAGGAGGTAATATTTTGAGTGAGTATATTAAGAGTAGAGTTTGAATATAGGGGAAGATAATTGGTAGAAAGGAAGAGAAGTTGAAGAGATTGATTTGAAGAAAGGAAATTAGTATAGGTATTGGAGTTGAAAGAGGTTTAGTAGTATGGATAGAGGGATGAAAGGGTTGAGGTAGTGGTGATATAGGTGGTAGGGTGGGAGTTTTGGTTTGTTAAGATAATAAGTGTAATGATATAATGGGGTGATGAGTTTTGGGTGTGGTGGATGTGTGGTGGGTATTAGGTGGGTGGGGGGGTTGTTTGGGGGTGTGGGGGGGGGTTGGAGGTGGGGGGGGTTTGTGTATTGGGGTGTTGGGTGGGTGGGGTGGGGGGAGGGTAGGGTGGGGGTGGTTGGGTGGAAGTTGGGGGGGTAGGGTGATGGTTGGGAGGGGGTGTGGGGGGGGGGGTGGGGTTGGATTGTGGGTAGTGGGGGGTGTGGGTTGTTGGGTGTGGTGAGGTGGTATGTGTTGTGTTGGGATTTTGTTGGGTGGTGGTGTTTGGGATTGTAGTTTTTGATGGTGGTTTTGTTGGGTGGGGTGGGTGTGGTAGGTGGGAGGGTGGGTGGTGTTAGTGGGGGTTTTGGGGGAGTTGTGTGGGGGGTTAGTGTTTGGGGGGTTTGGGGTGGGGGGGGGTTAGTGTTGAGGTTGGTTTAGTGGTTTTTGGTTGTTTTTGTGTTTATGTTTGTGGGTTTATTGGTGGATGTTAGGGTGGTGTGGGGTTATGGGGTGTGTGTGTTTATGGGATGGGTTTGTTGTGGATTGTGGGTGTGTGGTTAGTGTTGGGGGTGTTAGTTTGGGGGGGGGTAGGTTATTTTGGGAATATGTAACTTTTGGGTGTTTAACTAGTGGTGTTAACTATTTTATGTTTTAAATTATAGTTTGTTAAATTTTTATATTTTGTATTTTTGAGTGGTTGTGAACTTTGGTGTTTGATGGGGTTGTGTTATAGTGTATTGTGATGGATAAGTGATTTGGTGTGTGTGGATATTGTGTGAACTGTTTGTGTTTAGGTGTGGTTAGGGGTGTTGTTTGTTATTGTGGATTGGTTTGTAGGGGGGTATGGGGTGAAATGTGTTGTGGGGTTAACATTGGTGTGGTTGATTTTTGTGGGGGGGTTAGTGGGTTTGGGTTGTGTGGGTGATATGTGGGTGGTTGTTATATTTTTGATAGTTTTGAGTTTTTGATGGGATAAGGGTGGAGGTGAAAATTTGGGGGTAATTGTGTGGGTTAGTGTGATTGTGTGTTACTTTGTGTTTTGTGTGATTTAAAGGGTGTGTGTGGGGTTAATTATTGGGGGTTAATTGGGGTGTGTTAATTGGGTGTGTTGTAAATGGGGTGTTAGTGGTGGTGTGTATTGGGGGTGTGGGGGGTTAGTGTGGTGTAGTTTTTAGTTTGTGTGGGTTTTATTTTGGGTATTGGTATTGGGGGATAGTTTTAGTGGGGTGGTTAGTTTTTAGTGGGTTTGGGGTGGTTTAGTGTGGGTGTGGTTTGATTTTTAGTTGTTGGTGTTGGGGTTAGTTTTTTATGGGGTGTGGTTAGTTTGGGGGGGGTTAGTGGGGGTGTTTTGGGTTAGTGGTGTGTTAGTGGGTTTGGGGGTTATGGGGGTTTTAAGTATTGTTTTTATGGTTGGGGGTTAGTTGGGATATTTTTTTGGGTTTGTTTTTGGATATTTTTGAACTATGATTTTTGATAGTGTGGTATTTTTTGTTTATTGGGGTTATTTGTTTGTTTGTGTTGTTATTTTGATAATATGTGTTTATTTTTTGTTATGATTTTTTTTTATTATGTGGGTAAGTGTGTTTGGAAATATTTGGATATTTGAACTATTTTGATAAGTTTTTATATTTTAACTATGTTTTTTGATTATGATATATATTGTGTGTTTAATTTTGAAGTGATTTTGAACTAGTTGTGTTTTTAATATGTGTTTTTAAGTTATTTAAAATGATTTTAATTTTTTGTTGTTTTGTGATTTTGTAATGGGTTTTTTAACTGTTTATTAAATTGATTTTTTGAGTATTTTGAACCATTTGATAGTTTTGATAGTTTTGATAGTTTATTTTTGAGTTTTGAACTTTGAGTAGTTTTGAACTTTAGATAGTTTTGACTTTTGAGTTTAACTTTTTATTGATAGTTTTGAACTATTTTATAGTTTTGAATATTTAGTTTTGAACTATTTGATAGTGTTGAACTATTTGATAGTTTTGAACTATGTGATTGTTTTGAATGATTGTTAGTTTTGAACTATTTGATAGTTTTGAACTATTTGATAGTTTTGAACTATTTTGATAGTTTTGAACTATTTGATAGTTTTGAACTATTTGATAGTTTGAACTATTTTGATAGTTTTGAACTATGTTGATAGTTTTGAACATTTTGATAGTTTTGAATTTTTTGATAGTTTTGATCTATTTTGATGGTTTTGAATTTGATATTTTTGAGTTTTGATCTATTTTGATAGTTTGAACTATTTTTATAGTTTTGAACTATTTTGATAGTTAATTTGAGTTTTTTTAATTTTGATTAGTTTTGAACTATTTTTATAGTTTTGAACTATATAGTTTTGAACTATTTTTTAGTTTTGAACTATTTTTATAGTTTTGAACTATTTTTATAGTTTTGAACTATTTTTTTTTTTTGAACTTTTTATAGTTTTGAACTATTTTATAGTTTTGAACTATTTTTATAGTTTTGAACTATTTTTATAGTTTTGAACTATTTTATAGTTTTGAACTATTTTAGTTTTGAACTATTTTTATTTTTGAACTATTTTGATAGTTTTGAACTATTTTGATAGTTTTGAACTATTTTAGTTTTGAACTATTTTGATAGTTTTGAACTATTTTGATAGTTTTGAACTATTTTGATAGTTTTGAACTATTTTGATAGTTTTGAACCAATTTGATAGTTTTGAACTATGTTTTTTGAACCAATTTTAGTTTTGAACCAATTTGATAGTTTTGAACTATTTTATGAACTATTAGTTTGAATTTTGATAGTTTTGAACTATTTTGATAGTTTTTGAACTATTTTGATAGTTTTGATATTTGTTAATAGTTTGAACTTTGATAGTTTTGAACCATTGATAGTTTTGAACTATTTGAGCTGAACATATGATAGTTTTGAACTATTTGATCATTTTGAACTATATAGTTTTGAACTATTTGATATTTTTATTTGATAGTTTGAATTTGATAGTTTTTATTATTTTTTTATAGTTTATTTTTTGATATTTTTTTTTTTTTGATATATGAAAATTTTTGATATTTTTTTGATAGTTTTGAACTATTTTGATAGTTTTGAACTATTTTTTTTATAGTTTTTTGATTTTTATATTATTTATTTGTTTGATAGTTTGAACTTTAGTTTTGATTTTTATGAGTTTTTTATAGTTGTTTTTATAGTTTTGTTATAGTTTTATTTGTTTATTTGATTATTTTGTAAGTTTTTATAATTTTTTTTGATAGTTTGAACTATTTTTATTTTGAGTTTTTATATTTTGATAGTTTTAATTTTTAGTTTTTTTAATTGTTTTGATCTTTTGTGATAGTTTTTTGATAGTTTTTTTTTTAATTTTGATTATTTATTTTTTTTTGATATTTTTTTTTTTTGATATTTTGATAGTTTTAACTTGATTTTTTTAATTTTTTAATTTTTTTTAAGTTTTTTTTTTTTATTTTTAATTTTTTTTTTTTTTTGAACTTTTTTAAGTTTTATTTTTTTGTATTTGTTTTTTAAGCTTTTTGATAGTTTTTTATTTTTTTTTATTTTTTTAGTTTTGATATTTTAGTTTTTTTAATTTTTTTATTTTAATAGTTTTTTATTTTATAGTTTTTATTTTTTAAGTATTTTGATAGTTTTGAACTATGTGAATTTGATAGTTTTAGTTTTGAACTATTTATTTTTGATAGTTTTATAACTTTAGTTTTGATATTATATATTTTGATTATTATAGTTTTGAACTATGATAGTTTTTATTGATAGTTTTTATTATAGTTTTGAAACTATTATAGTTTGAACTAGTTTTTTTTGAACTATGTTGATAGTTTTGAACTTTTTTTTTTTTATAGTTTTGAACTATTTTGATGTTGAATTTATTTGAACTATTTTTTGAACTATTTAGTTTTGAACTATTGATAGTTTTGAAGTATGTTGATAGTTTTGAACTATGTTGATAGTTTTGAAGTATTGATAGTTTTGAACTATTGATAGTTTTGAACTATTGATAGTTTTGAACTATGTTGATAGTTTTGAACTATGTTGATAGTTTTGAACTATGTTGATAGTTTTGAACTATGTTGATAGTTTTGAACTATGTTGATAGTTTTGAACTATGTTGATAGTTTTGAACTATGTTGATAGTTTTGAACTATGGTGATAGTTTTGAACTATGGTGATAGTTTTGAACTATGGTGATAGTTTTGAACTATGGTGATAGTTTTGAACTATGTTGATAGTTTTGAACTATGTTGATAGTTTTGAACTATGTTGATAGTTTTGAACTATGTTGATAGTTTTGAACTATGTTGATAGTTTTGAACTATGTTGATAGTTTTGAACTATGTTGATAGTTTTGAACTATGTTGATAGTTTTGAAGTATGTTGATAGTTTTGAAGTATGTTGATAGTTTTGAAGTATGTTGATAGTTTTGAAGTATGTTGATAGTTTTGAAGTATGTTGATAGTTTTGAAGTATGTTGATAGTTTTGAAGTATGTTGATAGTTTTGAAGTATGTTGATAGTTTTGAAGTATGTTGATAGTTTTGAAGTATGTTGATAGTTTTGAAGTATGTTGATAGTTTTGAAGTATGTTGATAGTTTTGAAGTATGTTGATAGTTTTGAAGTATTTTAGTTTTTATGTTGATAGTTTTGAACTATGTTGATAGTTTTGAACTATGTTGATAGTTTTTTGAACTATGTTGATAGTTTTGAACTATGTTGATAGTTTTGAACTATGTTGATAGTTTTGAACTATGTTGATAGTTTGATATTGAACTATGTTGATAGTTTTGAACTATGTTGATAGTTTTTTATGTTGATAGTTTTTTTTTTTTTTTTTATGTTTTTTTTGATATTTTTTTTTTTTGTTTTTATTGTTTTGAACTTTTTTTTTTTTTTTATGTTGATAGTTTTGAACTATTTGATAGTTTTGAACTATGTTGATAGTTTTTGAACTATGTTTTTTTTGATAGTTTTGTTTTTTGAACTATTTTGATAGTTGCTAACTATTTTGATAGTTGCTAACTATTTTGATAGTTGCTAACTATTTTGATGGTTTCTAACTTCATAGTTTCTATTTTGATAGTTTTTAGCTATTTTGATAGATTTGAACTATTTGGTAGTTTCAAACTATTTGATAGTGTTAACTATTTGATAGTGTTAACTATTTGATAGTGTTGAACTATTTGATAGTTTTGAACTATGTGATTGTTTTGAATGATTGTTAGTTTTGAACTATTTGATAGTTTTGAACTATTTGATAGTTTTGAACTATTTGATAGTTTTGAACTATTTGATAGTTTTGAACTATGTTGATAGTTTTGAACTATGTTGATAGTTTTGAACTATGTTGATAGTTTTGAACTATGTTGATAGTTTTGAACTATGTTGATAGTTTTGAACTATGTTGATAGTTTTGAACTATGTTGATAGTTTTGAACTATGTTGATAGTTTTGAACTATGTTGATAGTTTTGAACTGTTGATAGTTTTGAACTATGTTGATAGTTTTGAACTATGTTGATAGTTTTGAACTATGTTGATAGTTTTGAACTATGTTGATAGTTTTGAACTATGTTGATAGTTTTGAACTATGTTGATAGTTTTGAACTATGTTGATAGTTTTGAACTATGTTGATAGTTTTGAACTATGTTGATAGTTTTGAACTATGTTGATAGTTTTGAACTATGTTGATAGTTTTGAACTATGTTGATAGTTTTGAACTATGTTGATAGTTTTGAACTATGTTGATAGTTTTGAACTATGTTGATAGTTTTGAACTATGTTGATAGTTTTGAACTATGTTGATAGTTTTGAACTATGTTGATAGTTTTGAACTATGTTGATAGTTTTGAACTATGTTGATAGTTTTGAACTATGTTGATAGTTTTGAACTATGTTGATAGTTTTGAACTATGTTGATAGTTTTGAACTATGTTGATAGTTTTGAACTATGTTGATAGTTTTGAACTATGTTGATAGTTTTGAACTATGTTGATAGTTTTGAACTATGTTGATAGTTTTGAACTATGTTGATAGTTTTGAACTATGTTGATAGTTTTGAACTATGTTGATAGTTTTGAACTATGTTGATAGTTTTGAACTATGTTGATAGTTTTGAACTATTTTGATAGTTTTGAACTATTTTGATAGTTTTGAAGTATGTTGATAGTTTTGAACTATGTTGATAGTTTTGAACTATTTTATAGTTTTGAAATATTTGATAGTTTTGAACTATTTGATAGTTTTGAACTATTTGATAGTTTTGAACTATTTGATAGTTTTGAACTATTTGATAGTTTTGAACTATTTTGATAGTTGCTAACTATTTTGATAGTTGCTAACTATTTTGATAGTTGCTAACTATTTTGATAGTTGCTAACTATTTTGATAGTTGCTAACTATTTTGATAGTTGCTAACTATTTTGATAGTGTTAACTATTTGATAGTGTTAACTATTTGATAGTGTTGAACTATTTGATAGTTTTGATTTTGATATGTATTTGATTTTTATATAATTTTGATATATGAAATGATTTTGATATTATTGATTTTTGAATTATACTTAATCATTATTATAGTTTATAACTTTCTATAGTTTTGAACTTTATTTCTCAGTAATTTCATAGTTTTAACTATTTATAGTTTAAACTATTTTGATAGTCAACTATAGTTTTAATTATTTTGATAGTTTTGAACAATTATCCTGATAGTTTTGAACAATTATTCTGATAGTTTGAATAATTGTGATTTTTGAACTATTGTTCTGATAGTTTTGAACAATTGTTCTGATAATTTTGAACAATTGTTCTGATAGTTTTGAACAATTGTTGATAGTTTTTAACAATTGTTCTGATAGTTTTGAACAATTGTTCTGATAGTTTTGAACAATTGTTCTGATAGTTTTGAACAATTGTTCTGATAGTTTTGAACAATTGTTCTGATAGTTTTGAACAATTGTTCTGATCGTTTTGAACAATTGTTCTGATCGTTTTGAACAATTGTTCTGATTGTTTTGAACAATTGTTCTGATAGTTTTGAACAATTGTTCTGATCGTTTTGAACAATTGTTCTGATCGTTTTGAACAATTGTTCTGATAGTTTTGAACAATTGTTCTGATCGTTTTGAACAATGTTCTGATCGTTTTGAACAATTGTTCTGATCGTTTTGAACAATTGTTCTGATCGTTTTGAACAATTGTTCTGATCGTTTTGAACAATTGTTCTGATCGTTTTGAACAATTGTTCTGATAGTTTTGAACAATTGTTCTGATAGTTTTGAACAATTGTTCTGATAGTTTTGAACAATTGTTCTGATAGTTTTGAACAATTGTTCTGATAGTTTTGAACAATTGTTCTGATAGTTTTGAACAATTGTTCTGATAGTTTTGAACAATTGTTCTGATAGTTTTGAACAATTGTTCTGATCGTTTTGAACAATTGTTCTGATCGTTTTGAACAATTGTTCTGATCGTTTTGAACAATTGTTCTGATAGTTTTGAACAATTGTCCTGATAGTTTTGAAGTGTTCTGATAGTTTTGAAGTGTTCTGATAGTTTTGAAGTGTTCTGATAGTTTTGAAGTGTTCTGATAGTTTTGAAGTGTTCTGATAGTTTTGAAGTGTTCTGATAGTTTTGAAGTGTTCTGATAGTTTTGAAGTGTTCTGATAGTTTTGAAGTGTTCTGATAGTTTTGAAGTGATCTGATAGTTTTGAACTGTTCTGATAGTTTTGAACTATTTAAATAGTTTTGTGATGGTTTTCAACAGTTAGAGCATTTAACTTATACATACATACATATACCAAGGCTTTTTCCCCCTTCCAAGGGAGGTAGCCAAAAAGGGAAAGGCATAAAAACACTCCCACCCATTTCATCCCTAAATACCCTCCACACCCCTCCCACCCTTCCTCTCATCTGAGCACCTCCTGGATGACGGGTCATCCCTGTACCCTGCCCACCGCCCTGGGTCAGAAGCAGTGTCGCAAGACACAGTACATCCACAGCGAGGCCGCTTCATTTAATCGGCGACCCCCCCTCTCCGTCCCCCTTTGCATATAAGGCGAGGACGGGGAGAAATCCCTTCGGGCTGCGTCAAAAATTTACTCACACATACTACCCCTAAATTTACTCACACATACTACCCCTAAATTTAACTTATAGCTTTTAAATATATAGTTTTAAGTATATAGGTTTAATTATATAGTTTTACCTATATGGTTTTAACTATGATTTTTATGATATAGTATTAACTATATAGTTGGAATTATATAGTTGGAACTAAATAGATTTGAACTGTGTAGATTTGAACTGTATAGATTTGAACTGTGTAGATTTGAACTGTATAGATTTGAATTGTGTAGATTTGAATTGTATATGTTTTAACTACAAAGATTTTAACTAGTTTTATTATTATTTATTATAATAAATGATTTATTATGTTATATATTTTTTAATTATTATAGTTTTTCTATAATTACTCCGCTGGATCTTGAACCTCGTGTAGATTCTGGTCTGCCAACAGTAATCCTCTCGAAACCCTTTGGTCCTGTGCTGCTTCCATCCAGGTTATTTGAAATATTCCCCTTCTGTCCATCTCTGCATCCACTCCATCTATCCATCTCATTTGAGGTCTCTGGGTCTTGTTCCAGGCATTCTACCCATCATAACTGGTTTTGGCATTCTATGGTCCTCCATACGCGCCACATGCCCATCCATCTCAATTTTGGTCTACGTATAACATGTTATTTTCTCTTGTTTAGTTATTTCCCATAGCTCATTATTGTTGCCCTCTCCACCTATTCTCATTTTCATCCAAAACTGGTCCAGTAATTCGCCTCAATATTGTATTCTCGAACACCAGTAGTCTTTGTTCCATTTGTTTTGTTAAGCTCCATGTCTCTGGCATATAAAACTAGGTTGTAGGATTGTATTGTAGATTCTTAATTTTGTATTTCTTGATGTGCTTTTCTTCTTTAATAATGATACAAGGCTAAAATAACATCTGTTTCTATTTGTTACTGTCGCACCTAGATATCTGAAACTCTCTACCTCCTCTATTCTCTTGTCTTTGAAAAACACATCCTATACGTTGCTCTCCTCTCTGCTCATACACATTGGTTTCATGGAAATTTATTTGCAGCCCAACTCTCTCTGCTGTCTCTCTTAGTGGGGTGATTGGATCTTTGAAATCATCTCAACTCTCGGCAATTAGGTCCACATCATGAGCAAATGTTAGATTATTGACTTTAATGTTGTCCAGTTTACATCGACCTCTATTTATCATTGTCCTAGTTATTTTCTCCATCACCAAGTTAAACAGCAAAGAAGATAACACACATCCTTGCCTCAAGCCATTCTCGATTTCGAAACATTCCGAATATCTTCCATCAACCCTTACCACTGATTTTGTGTTTGTAAGACACTTATATTAAAGGTATTATCTTGTCCGGTATTCCAAATTCCTTTAGTATGCCCCATACACTGTATATACTGCCGTACGCTTGCTTGAAATCGATAAACAAATGGTATTGCATGGTATTCTACTCCCATGCTTTCTGTTACTTGTTTTAATGTGAAAATATGGTCAATCGTTGACTTTCCACTCCTAAATCCACACTGATAATCTCCTATTACACACTGTGTATACCTTCAATCTGGTATATAGTACCTACTCTAGCAAGGATCTTATATCCAGTCTGTAACAGTGTAATGCCCCTGTAATTTATACATTGGTTTTTATTTCCTTTCTTATGTATTGGTGTTATCACTCCTTCATTCCATGATGATGGTATTCTTTCCTTTCTCCATACTAGCTGTATTAATTGTGTCCATTTTCTTTCTGAAACTTGACCTAATTTTAAGAGTTGTACTGCTGGGATGTTATCTTTTCCTGGAGCTTTTTTACTATTTAAAACTGTGATGCATTTTCTCATTTCCTCCAGCGATGATGGTTCCTCCAGGTAATAATCCTCTGGTCCTTGTATATTTTTACTAATCAAGGGATTTTCAGGTTCAGGTCTATTTAAGAGTTCCCTAAAATATTCTTCCCATGGTTCCATGACCTCTTTCTCATGAATCCAAATTTCACCATTTTTATCTTTTATCATCTTTGTTCTTGGTTGATATCCCTTCCTAAGTTTCCTTACCCCTTCATATTGTTCCATAACCTTGCCTTCTTTAGCATCCTGATCTATTCTATCTAGCTCTTTGTTTATCTGTTGCCTTTTCTTTTTTCTAATTATTCGTCTAGCTTCTCTCGTCTTCTTTTGCAATATTCTTGTTAGTTGTCCATCAGTCGTATTCATCAACCATTTGGCTTTCGCTAGTTTTCTTTCTTCAACTATTTTTTTTTTTTTTACATTTATTATCATTATTTTAACTTTAGTTTTTAGATATTTTTATAGTTAATTATTATTATTATGGTTTATAAATATTACTAGTTTATATTATAGTTTATAACTTTTTTATAGTTAAGTATTTTTATAGTTTTAACTATTTATAGTTTTAACTATTTTTATAGTTTTAACCAATTATATAGTTTAAACTATTTATATAGTTTAAACTATTCTGATAGTTTTGAACTGTTGTGATAGTTTTGAACTGTTGTGATAGTTTTGAACTGTTGTGATAGTTTTGAACTGTTGTGATAGTTTTGAACTGTTGTGATAGTTTTGAACTGTTGTGATAGTTTTGAACTGTTGTGATAGTTTTGAACTGTTGTGATAGTTTTGAACCATTGTGATAGTTTTGAACCATTGTGATAGTTTGGAACCATTGTGATAGTTTGGAACCGTTGTGATAGTTTGGAACCGTTGTGATAGTTTGGAACCGTTGTGATAGTTTGGAACTGTTGTGATAGTTTGGAACTGTTGTGATAGTTTGGAACTGTTGTGATAGTTTGGAACTGTTGTGATAGTTTGGAACTGTTGTGATAGTTTGGAACTGTTGTGATAGTTTGGAACTATTGTGATAGTTTGGAACTATTGTGATTGTTTTTAACAATTGAATAGATTTTAACTTGTGATAGTTTTTAACCTGTGATAGTTTTTAACTTGATAGTTTTTGTGATAGTTTTTAACTTGTGATAGTTTTTGTGATAGTTTTAACTGTTATAGTATTTAACTTACAGCTTTTAAATATATAGTTTTTAACTATATAGCTTTTAACTATAGTTTTATTATTTTATATATATTTTATTACTTTATATTTTATCTATAATATTAAATCATATGTTTATTAATTATTACAGTTTTTAACTAAATAGTTTTTAAATGTTTTATAGTTAATTATTATTATAGTTTATAACTATTTCTATAGTTTATGATATAGTTTATAATTATTTTTTTTATAGTTTTTAAGTATTTTTATAGGTTTGACTATTTAGTTTTAAGTGTTTTTATAGTTTTAACTATAAAGGTTTCAGACTTTAACTATAAAGGTTTGAGACTTTATGAGCAGGGGGCTTTCAGAATTCAGGAGCTGGGGGAGGGTTTTCAAACTTCAGGAGCGGAGGGAGGTATTTCAGACTTGAGGAGCTGGGGGAGGGTTTTCAAACTTCAGGAGCGGAGGGAGGTATTTCAGACTTGAGGAGCTGGGGGAGGGGTTTTAGACTTCAGGAGCGGGGGAGGGGTTTCAGACTTAAGGAGTTAGGAGGTTCAGATTGCAGGAGTCTTGGGTTGAGAATTGAGTGGGGCATTTCGTACTTCGGGAGCGGTGGGGGTTTCAGATTTAAGGAGTATTTTTTAATACATCGGGGGGGGGGGGGTTAAGACTTCAGCAGGTTGGGGGGCTCAGACTTTAGGAGCGGGGCGGGGGGGGGGCTTCAGATATAAGGAGCGGGGTTTTTGGACTTAAGGAGTTTGGTTTTTCCGACATCAGGAGCGTTTTTTTTTTTTTTTTTTTTTTGAGACTTAGGGGTGGGGGGGGGGGGTAGTGTTTCCAGACTTCATAAGCGGGGGAGTTTCAGACTTCAGGAGCAGACTTCAGGAGCAGTGGTGGGTTTAATTTTTAAGGAGCAGGTCTTTTGCAGACCAGGAATGGGGGGTTCAGAGTGAAGACCCCCCCCCCCCCCCGGCCCCAATACTTCAGGGAGGGGGGCTTTAGACTTAGGCAGCAGTGCTTTTCAGACTTTCAGGAGCGGGATTCAGACTTCAGGAGCGGGGTGTGTGTGTTCAGACTTCAGGAGCGGTCCCCCCCCCCCCAAGACTTTAGGAGTGGGGTGGGTGTTCCCAGACTTCAGGAACGACTACCAAACATTAGGGAGATTTTCAGACTTTCATGACGAATTTAAGACTATAGGAACGGTTTTGTAGACTTAAGGACTTTTTTTTTTTTTTTTTTGTGTGACAAGTTAGAGTTCGGGACAAGCTAGACTATTGGAATGTTATATACCATCTTTATAAGAAAAACAGGTCAAAATATGCCGGTTGATACTCCCCCCCCCCCAATACCCTGGAAGCTGGGAATTGACGGCTGCTTTCCTCCTATCCCTCTACTTTCTGCTTGTGACATGGAAACAGTCGTACACCAAAACAATGCAGACTGGACCAAAGTTCCTTCTTCCAGATACCTGTTGGAGAGAGAGAGCCCAGGGACAGACTGTTGTTGTTGTTGGGGATGTAGATAGGTTTTCGACCAACTAAACTCGAGGCAATAGTTACTACTCCATCGTGTATGACGCCTTAGAACGGCAAATGACCAGGAAGTTTTTTTAATCTCTCAATGTGTTTAGAACCCATTTTCTATTTTGTCCTAATTTATTTGTTTCCATCCTGCCAGGTTACTCGAAGCAATTTAACCTGCGGCCGGTGACAGACGCTGACGAATAGTGTAGTGGCAAAACAGACTACACGAATCGCGCCTGCCTGCCTGCCTGCCTGCCTGCCTGCCTGCCTGTCTACTTGATCCCATGGAAACTGGCTTAAGGGGATCGTCCATCAGAAAATAATAATAATAACAAAAAATAAATAAATAAAAATATTTTCTCTAAAAGTGTTGCTCATTAGCTATCTCGTGACCGAGTATGAATGTTGTAACTTGATTTTTACTATATAAACAAAATATAATACAGTACCCCCTACCTTACTGTGGCTGTATCGTGTGCACTGTGTACTGCATATCCCACTTTCTGTTGTTACATATATTTGCTAACAAAAGAAGGTGCGTATTTTGCGCAATATTTTGCTTTTGTATGATAAAGAATAGCATACGATATGGCAACAGGGACCTGACTGCTTAGCGTACCGTCGTACAGTATGTGAACGCGACTTGTAGCC
>NC_134786.1:70000-97500 GCF_046742065.1 Oratosquilla oratoria
TCTGAGGTCCATTGCCAGGCGATTGTATTCCCTTGTGGAGGCACTCCGTGGCTGGTAAACTTTGACCCACACCATAGACTCTATTCTGGTTAAATGTAGACGATTTTATTCAACTCAGAGATGGACTTGTGATTATTATTTTAGTAAAAGTTATCACAAGTTTATGATTATAGAGGTTTTTTTTTATCTGCTTTTTCTCTTTGCACTAGACTTTTTCTTCCAAAGGAATTAATTAAAAAATGTGTGTGTGTATATGTATGTATGTTTACATATGTTGTAACAGAACCTGACCACTTCTGGACTTGTGATTATTATTTTATTAAAAGTTATGACAAGTTTATGATTATAGAGTTGTCTTTGCACGAGGTATTTTTTCCCAAAGGAAGTTGATTTAGAATATGTGTGTATGTATATTCATATATGTTGTAACAGAACCTGACCGCTTCTGGACTGGCCGAAGACTATCTTCTCCTGACGACGAACCGGGACGCTGATGGGCTCGAGTTCGTGTCGACGGTGGAGCACAATCATTTGCCCTTCTACGGCGTTCAGTGGCACCCGGAGAAGAAAGCCTTCGAGTGGGCCACGGGGCAGGCACAAGTACGACAACATCCCCCACTCGTCCCCCGCCATCGAAGTCGGCCAGTACTTCGGGAACTTCTTCGTCAACCAGGGTAAAAAGGACGGGGAGGAAAACGAGTACGAGTAGGATGATTTTTTTTTGTATAAATTTACTACACTCATAGAGCGACAAACCTAGTGCAGGAGGTAATTTTTATCTATACATAGTATGCGTGACGCGCAGGTCACGTCACTACGTACAGTGAAGATGTACGGCAATAATAAGAATATAAAAGAATAAGAGAGGAGACTGCAAGAGACCACAAGGCCCATACTAGGCAGTTCCATTACATCCTGTAAGGGGAAATATACTGGTAATCAAGGTGAGGTAAGCTTTAGCATCCACCAAAGTTAGGGTGTCGAATTAGGACAACAGTGTCTAGATTATTGTCCGTTAAGAGAAAGTGACACGCATGTATTAGGTCTTGGCTTTGGGGCAACAGGTCTCTACTGAGGGACATTCGAGGCAGTAGTGGTGGAGACTGTTGGCGTTGGGATTGTCGCAGTGCTTGCAGGTCAGGTGGAGTAGTGTGGTACGTCCCCCGCCTCAGGGACTTGCCACAGCGGTCTGTAACTAACCGAGGCGAAGCCGTGAAGTCACAGTATTGTGTCTGCGAACGATGAGTCCGTGCTTGCGATATCTCGGAGGTGGGGTGGGGGGTGGGGAGAGACGTAAGTGGTCGTAGTACTGATGGTCCTTGTGCGCGCTCTGCATTCATGCGGTAGAGAGTTGTTAGAAGAGTGGCAGAGTGTATGATCTTCTTGTAGCAGAATGGGGAGGGTGTAGCATCGTCGGTCAGTGGTAGTTGGCAGGCATTTTTGTTCAGGAGGTCTGCCTTTTCATTGGCAGCGATTCCAGCCAACATGGGAGGGAATCCACAGAAATCTTATGATGGTGAGAGAGTGTCCTTGAGGTATGACTAGCTGTTGTAAAATGTGATGGATGAGGGAGGGGGGGCGGCGGCGGTGTATTATGGGTTGGGAAGACGAGATGGCCCGTAGGGTGGACTGGGAGTCACACATTACCACGCAGTTCAGTCGCCGCTGACAGAGTAGGTTAACAGCCAGCAGGAGTGACTGTAGTTCGCAGTACTTCGAGGTGGAGGAGTTGGGTAGCTTGCGACGACCAACCCAGCCTCCTTCAGGTGGCTCAACATCCGGTGAGTAGATGGCGCAACCCGCGCTACCGTCTGGCTGTAAGGATCCATCTACGTAGCTATGGTGCGCAGCAGGGACGTAGGAGGACACTGCGGTGACGTGCTCCAGGGAGGGGCGGTGGGCCTATCTTTGATGTGGGTGTGAGGGTGACATAAGGCTGTGGAATACTCCATGGAGGCGGTCCGTGATCAACCTCGGCCTTAGGGACTTCGATGTGGAGGCGCTGGAGGGTGGAGCACACTGTGCTAATGAGGGAGCGGACGCAGGGACGCAGCGGAGGGCGGAGTGTGGCGGGGTCGGAACCCCAAGTGACCTCGCCAAGCGTCTTTCCTGCGCTCGCCAAGACATCTTGCGTGCTAATTTTTTTTTTTATTAATTTGCTATAATAAAGTTCCATGATGCTAACTTTGTCTTTTATAACATTACAATAGATTAGTGGTGTCGCGGTCTTATCATGAGGATTATATTAGGGTCGCCTAAAAAAAAAAATGGGAAACACTGTCTTAAGATATGGGAATATTGCGGGGGCACAGGAGGAAGAGGAGGAGGAGGAGGAGGAGGAGGAAGAGGAGGAGGAAGAAGAGGAGGAGGAGGAGGAGGAGGAGGAGGAGGAGGAGGAGTATGTATAAACCAAGAATGATA
The DNA here is from genome assembly GCF_046742065.1 of Oratosquilla oratoria. Taxonomy (NCBI): domain Eukaryota; kingdom Metazoa; phylum Arthropoda; class Malacostraca; order Stomatopoda; family Squillidae; genus Oratosquilla; species Oratosquilla oratoria. Next base: position 72,422 of record NC_134786.1, read on the forward strand.
ATAATGTAAATATCGAGACCATGAACAAGATGAATAAGTGCTATAGTCACCCCTAAACCTTTCTGGTTTTCTTTCAGCGCGTCTAAGCTCCCAGAAATTCTTCAGCACTGAAGAAGAAAAAACACATCTTATCTACAATTATGAACCAACAGACGTTAGCGGATTTACTGGATTTAATCAGGTTTATTTGTTTTCCTGAAATATCCTGAACAGATAAACCGCACGACTGTGGCATATGTATATTTTTTCCAAGATCACTGGGTATGACATTATCGGCTGAGAACCGAACCCGGAACAGTCAAGAGTCTCTTATTGTACCTCATGCAGGTCCCTTCACCAAAAACAGTTTTCACTTCACAGGTGCTCAACTATGGAACTCACTACCTGTGTCCATTAAGAAGACAAATAGCAAGGTTACCTTCAAGAAAAAAGTCAAGGGTTACTATATGTCTCAGCTATGGACAGAGAACAGCCTTGATTTTGTGTACTACTAGCTTAGTGAGGGATACCTGATTCCATGAGTAATACCATCCATATCTGCGTTCACTCATAACTGTTCTGACCTCCCCTCCCACCTTTTTTTTTTTTGTTCTTCAGAAGTTTAGTTCAGCATAACAATGATTGATGTTTACAAATTGGTTTCCACCTTTGTTTTGCCAGTCATAATTTGGTATATGTCTCAGGTAGGGTCCGAGAACAGTTATGATCTGACCTTTTTCCTCATTCTCCTTGTTGTTTTACTCATTCGAGTACTGGTCCCCTGTACCCTACCTCTGGTGCTTCAGGTTATAATGTACTACTCCCTGGTGCTCATAGTAATTGCCCACTCCGTCCTGAGATTCAGGTTAAATGTTAGATTTATTTAATAGGTGATCCTAGCTACAGTGTAGGATTCACTGTAACTACATGTTGTTACAGATGTAGAATATTGTAGTATATCATTAATGGTCCTACTCTGATATAGTACTCACTCATACATGTTGATACAGATGTAGAAAAATGCAGTATACTATTAATGGTACTACTCCGATATAGTACTCACTCATACTGTTTTGTTACAGTTTAACATTATTTTGTTGTTCCTTGGCTTAACACAATGTTCCTTTTGGATGGTGCTCAAATTTTTGGACTCAATGTTCCTATGTGTACAAACATTTCAGTAATATTAGCAAAATTATAACAATGTTTATGTGTCATATGTGTACTGACTGGTATTACTCATGAGTGTCTCTGGTCCCCTCAACCCCCTACGTATGTTGTCCGTGTGACTTAGTGTAGAATAATAACCTGATGAGGACCACAGTGGAAATAAGCGTACATGCTTTTTGTGTTATCCTCGGCAATTTGCATTTATTATCTCGAACTATGTGTTCTTGTCATTATTTGCACTTCATGTACATTGATTCATTGCCAAATAAAGTCTATCATCGCTTCTCTGCCTTTTGGCTAAGATCAAAGTGTAGTAGTGGATATGACACGTCAGTCTTAGAAAACGGTGCTTTTGTTTGTAGACCTGAGGAAGTAAATATATATATATATATATTTTTATTGTTTCCTGATGGTAGTTTATATTTTACTAACTGGGTAGTTTCCTTAGTTTTGTAAAAGATGATAAATTTCACTTGATAATGGGAGTTTGTATTTTCTATTTACTATGTTGTATTGTCGTTTTCTTTACATATGTTTGTAAATACTAACTAGTAAGTTCTGTGTTCTCTCATTATCCTTTGGTTATTATCTGAATGCTATTTCTCTCAGAGAAGTAAATTTACAAGACCTGGTTAACGAATGGAATAGACTTAGTAACCACGTAGTTAGCGCTGAATCTATCGGTTGTTAGAAAAGGTTACACAACTTAATGCATGAGGAGGACGGGCGGTAAGGAACTGCCTAGTGTAGAGCTTATGGTCTCTTGCAGTCTACTCCATTCATACTGGAGCCCCGCCGTGGCTTGATGGTAGCGTGCGTGTTTGGTAATCCTTTGGGGGATTTCGGGTGTGTTCGAATCCTGGCCACGGTGCACAGGATAGGAAAGGCACCCTCCATGAGTAATAGCTCCTAACCGCTACTCACCTCTGACCTAAGTTGACCTGGGATGATAGGCGATCATGGACATGGAACTGCCTAGTGTAGGCCTTATGGTCTCTTGCAATCTCATCCTTATGTTCTTATCGCCACTGCAGTGGTATAGCGCGGACATCGTCTCCTGCAAGGTTAACGTCCGGGCGAGTTCGAATCCTGTAAACCATGAAAGACTCAAATTGAACATGGTAGGCTTCCCAAGCCACCTTTACATCAAACTCACTCTAAAACAGGCACTACGCGATCAATAATATTGCGCAATATTGTGTGCAATATTACTGACGAATGGCACAATATATTGGAAACATCAGCAAACAGGTGTGCCTATTCAATACCCTCCCTACACCGTCAATAATATTGTACAATACGAAATATTGCGCAATATTATTGAGCGTGTAAGACCCGCTTCAAGCTCTTTCACACGAGCGTTCCCGTATGCGCGTCCGCGTACACGGGGTTCATTCAGTGGCGTTCAACGGGACCTTTCACACAGCGCTGTGCATGTGCGTACAACGCGCGGCGCAAACGCAAGGACGCCTTCTTCCTAATTATTTTATGCTATATTCCGTCGTGCGCTTCAAGGAGTCTGTTCAATGTGTGGCATACGTCGTGATTAGTATGTACCTCTCTCTCTCTCTCTCTCTCTCTCTCTCTCTCTCTCTCTCTCTCTCTCTCTTATTTACCATCTATGTGTGGACAAGATGCAGGGATGACCCGTCATCCAGAAGATGCCAAGATAAGAGGGGGTAGAGGGGAATGGAGTACGTAGGGGATGGAATGGATGGAAGTGGTTTCTATGCCTTTGTATTTTGGCTACCTCCCGTGTAAGGGGGGAAAAAGCCTTTGGTATATGTATGTATGTATGTATATGCTCGTAGCTTTATAGTACAATGAGTATAATTGTGTATAAGATTGTAACAACGATTACCTATAACCCATCCCACATGTCTTACCGGTGCACCTGAGGGCGGGAATATAGGAGGGAGGGAGGGAGGGAGGAGGGAGAACGCGCTGATGCCAAATCATGTCATAAAATTGATTCAGATCGTTGCTATGGTCCCAAAACGTAATACTCGTTTTGTGGTGATACTTGTCTTGATGGTAATTGTATCGCCCACGTGACACAGCTTCCTATGACGTAATACCGCCCCCACTTGTGTCTTTCCCAATGCAATGTTATCGGGGTTTGGAGACTTAAGCATCTCGCCTAAAAGCTCTCTCTCTCTTGTGGGGGTTACACTCGTCATGTGCACGGCCCCGACATGGGTATGTGCCATGTGCAACACAGGTCAGTAGCTCTCTGTAGGTCGAGCTCTCCCAAGACATTACACACGATCACTCTAGTACATAAGAACATAAGAATGAAGGAGACTGCAAGAGACCATAAGGCCTACACTAGGCAGCTCCATATCCATCACTACCTGTCATCCCCATCCATAAAGTTGTCTAACCCTTTCTTAAAAAAACTGATAGTTTCAGTGCTCACTACATGGTTACTAAAATTATTCCATTCATCGACCACCACACTATTAGTAAACCATTTCTTAACTATTTCCTTCTTAAATCTATATTTGTCCAGTTTAAATCCATTACTGCGAGTCCTGCCCTATTGTTTTAATATGATGACCTTGTTTGCATCACCCTTGATAGAGCCTTTGATCCACTTGAACACCTCTATTAGATCATCCCCACACTCTGCGTCATTCCAGAGAGTGTGCCAAAGATAAATAAAGAACAGAGAAACTTTGACAGCTGCTGGTCTGTTGTCTGACTTGCATATCAGACGTTAAACTCGTCTCATAATTATCATTATGAGAGTTGTACAATTTCCTTTACACAGTGGTTCTTAACCTGGGCTACCTGAGGTACCCCCAAGGGTTACGAAACCTTAACCCCTGGAGGGGGGGGGGTGTACGAGTCATTGCAATGGTATTTACCATGAGAAAGCATAATGTGCATTCACTGTATCCTACTAATGGACATTTCTAATTTGAAATAAAAAAGTACCCTCGCGTTTTTGATATAATGTAGATATAGAAAATAAGTATGTATTTTGTTATGGACAATAATGTACAATATTATGAAACATTGTTTGATGTGGATGGAAATAGATATGTCTTAGAACAATTGCTACGTTGACGTAGTTTGGTTGTAAAGACTAATCCAGTTCAGTCGGTCGAGGAGGAGATTAGGGCAGTCAGCTCGGTCATGTGAGAAGCAACAGACACAATTCGGTCACGAGGAACAACAGAGATAATTCAGTCGCGAGGATCAGGTGGATCGGTGGTGAGGACGAGGTGGATCGGCCTTGAGGACGGGATGGATCGGCCGTGAGAACGAGGTGGATCGGTCGCGAGGACGAGGTGGATCGGCCGTGAGAACGAGGTGGATCGGCCGCGAGGACGAGGTGGATCGGTCGCGAGGACGAGGTGGATCGGCCGTGAGAACGAGGTGGATCGGTCGCGAGGACGAGGTGGATCGGTCGCGAGGACGAGGTGGATCGGTCGCGAGGACGAGGTGGATCGGTCGCGAGGACGAGGTGGATGCGGCCGCGAGGACGGGATGGATCGGCCAAAGGGCATCTTCCATCCCCAGCGATGGAAGGGCGCCAACCGCGACGCCAGGAGACTCCTGGCGTCTACCTCGCCGTTGGCTAAGTTTGGGCCAAATCGGTCACCTGCCGATTTTGGGCAAAATGCCTTGCAGATTTTGGGAAGTCATTTTGGTCAGCTGCTCCGATTTACCCACCATTACGCCCACAGGTCCATGGGGGCCATTGCTCATGTGGGGTTCATTTTGACATCTCTCAGGCCAACAGTATGGGAGCCAGAGGCCCAAAAGTGAAAAACGGGAGAAAAGCTCCCCAATTTTGGAGGGACCCTACGGCCACGCCTTTGGGGCCAGGAGGCTCCTCGCGTCTCCTCGCCGTTGACTGTGGCAGACCCTCTCTCTCTCTCTCTCTCTCTCTCTCTCTCTCTCTCTCTCTCTCTCTCTGGGCTAAGTTTGGGCCAAATCGGTCACCTACCTGCCGATTTTGGGGAGTCATTTTGGTCGCCTGCTCCGATTTACCCACCATCACGTCACTCACAGGTCGAGGGGGGCGAGGGCTCATGTGGGGGGGTCCACTTTGGCATCTCTCAGGATGACTATGGGACCAGAGGCCCAGAAATGAACAACTGAAGAAAAGCTCCCCAATTTTGGTCCCACGGCCGTCGCCTCTACCTAGCCGACCAATGTGGCCGACTCTCTACCTCTGGGCTGATTTTGGGCCAAATCGGCCAAACCGAATTGATAGATCCAATTCTTAAGAACATATGAAGGATACTGCAAGAGACCATAAGGCCTACACTAGGCAGTTCCATGTCCATGAGGTCATCCGACCTCTTAAAATGACCAATTAATTATCATGGGACAGGAGAAATAAAAAATACCTTTTGTTGCTAATTAGTTTTTTATTTACATTCAGATGTATACATTGCTACTTTTACGGACGCAATCTCCCAAAACCCTCGCGGGGGTGCCTGCTATACTTAGCTATGGCGACCAGCGGGGGTGGGGGTTGGGGTGGGGTGGGGGGGGGAGTGGTTTAACCTCTCCGGCTAACTACCATGTCTCGTGTAAATGTCTCTGGATACCAAAACGTTCCCTTCGGATGAACCAACAAGGTTAACGCTAACTGGATAACCCGAGGGAGGACTTGGAAAGTTGGATTTAGTACGGGAAGCGGGTTAAGTCAAGGGAAGGGGGTTTAGTTAAGGGTAATAGGGGTAATGAAAGAGTAAGGTAATAAGGGTAATCTAAAGTCGACGGGGTAATAAAAGTAATATATTAAGGATAATGGGTGTAATGAAATTAGTAATGAAGGTAATAGGGGTAATGAGGGTAAGTTAAATTTGACGGAGTAATGAGGTAATAAGGGTAATGAAATAATAAGGTAATAAGGGTAATAAGTTAAGGGTAATGAGGGTAATTTAAAGTCGACGGGGTAATGTAGTAAGGGTAATAAAGGCAATAGATTAAGGCTAATAGGGCTAATGAAATAGAAAGGTAATAAGGGTAATAAGTTAAGGGTAATGAGAGTAATTTAAAGTCGACGGGGTAATGTAATAAGGGTAATAAAGGTAATAGATTAAGGGTAATAGGGGTAATGAAATAGTAAGGTAATGAGGGTAATTTGAAGTCGACGGGGTAATGAGGTAATTAGGGTAATAAAGGCAATAGATTAAGGGTAATAGGGGTAGTAAGGGTAATAGATTAAGGAGGAGGAGGAGGAGGAGGAAGAGGAGGAGGAGGAAGAAGAGGAGGAGGAGGAGGAGGGTCAGGTTGTTGATGATACAGGAAGTGTGGCTTCTGTCCAGGGGGAGAGGAGGAGGAAGAGGAGGAGGAAGAGGAGGAGGAGGAAGAGGAGGAGGAGGAGGAAGAGGAGGAGGAGGAGGAGGAGGAAGAGGAGGAGGAGGAGGAGGAGGAGGAGGAAGAGGAGGAGGAGGAGGAGGAGGAGGAGGAAGAGGAGGAGGAGGAAGAGGAGGAAATTTGGCTGATGATGAGACAGGTAGTGTGATTTCTGTGCAGGGAAGAGGAGGAGGACGGGGAGAGGAGGAAGAGGAAAAGGAGTAAGAGGAGGAAGAGGAAGGGGGGGGGGAGTGGGGACGATTTGAAAACGCCGGAGAGATGACAATAGTCGGAAGGCAATACAAAAATCGACTTCTTTGTACAAATTTGAAAAATCTTTTATTCCTTTTTTTTTTTTCTTCTTCGAGTTCGGGTTTCGATAAGCTTGCTACGCGAGAAATATATGTATAATATAAGTTTATATATTATGTGTATATAAAAAGCTAGTCTTGTGCAATGTCTTTGTATTGCTTGATTCTTTGTGGTGTACTAGATCGAGTAAGATTTTTTTTTTTTTTTTTTTTCATTTCGATATAGTAAAGGCCACGATGTGTTTTAAAAAAAATTGTCAACATCAAAGACTCGACTACATGACAAGATGTTATAAAAATAACGATAATAATAATAATAATGATGACCATGTTAGATACTATTTTATGATCGTAGAAGGATAGTGCCAGGATGGTGGGGTCGGGTCTGGAAGCTTTACGATGCAGAGAACTTCCGGAGTCTTCAAGGTCGAATTTTGAAAAAAAAAAAAAAAAAAAAAAAAAAAAAAAAAAAAAAAAAAAAAAAAATAATAATAATAATAATAATAATAATAATAATAATAATAATAATAATAATAATAATAATAATAATAATAATAATAATAATAATAATAATAATAATAATAATAATAATAATAATAATAATAATAATAATGATAATGGTGACACAATATCAGACCAAAGTTTTGTAGAGAGTTGGTAAAAAGTCCATGCCTTGGACACAGCTGTACAACTACCTGATATCCATCCTTAAGGAAGGAAGGAAGGTACGCTTTACTCGGTGTGATGATGGGCCTACTACCACAGCCATTAATCAACGGCAGGTCACGCGCCTCCTACTACCTGGCATCCTATTTAGGGTAAGCGCGTTGGTTGTAGGCTCGGTTAATAAAATGATTATCAGCCTCGTAGTTTGCAGGTCGAAGCCAAACAGCCCAATCATTCAAAAACAAAGAATTAATTTGTGCTCTAGATAATCGCTGGACGATCATCGTTGAACCACGAACGATCATCGTTGAGTCATGGATGATCATCGTTGAGTCATGGACGATCATCGTCAGGCCATGAACAATCATCGTTAGGGCATAAACGATCATCGTTAGGCCATAAACGATTATTGTTAGGCCGTGGACGATTATCGTTGAGCCATGAACTATCATCGTTATGCCATAAACGATCATCGTTAGGCCATAAACGATTATTGTTAGGCCGTGGACGATTAATTATCGTTGAGCCATGAACTATCATTGTTATGCCATGAAGGATCATCGTTAGGCCATGAACTATAATGTGATATACCCTGTGATAGACGCCGCCAGGAAATTTCTTTCATCTCGGGCATGAAGGGACAACTCGCAAAAAGCCCTTCATTCAGTCAGTCTGGGATATCGCTTGCCAGGCACCCTATTATTATACGTCAGAGAAGGGCCAAGGAACCGGACAGACTCCAAATAAACTTGTGGTCGAAGCGAGACAAACGGTCACGCGAACGAACGACGCATGGGAGAGCTCACGCCTCGCCGTGGGACCGGGCGGGACCCACCGATCTTCACATCGATAGCCCTTTTTGGCAACCCTCAAGAGTAGTAGCACAATTTCATACATTGACCCATGTTTCTTATTGGCCACCCGTTTGTGGGGAGCACCCCTTCTGCTCTCTGTAATTCTTAGCTAGGGAAGTCTGGCAACCTCCGGAGTTTTCCTCTGGACATGCCAGCAGTTTTGTATTAGATTAGAACAAGAGATTAAAGTGTTCAAACAAACCCTGATTTCTGTCTATCCTGAAACGGGGCTCCAACAATCATCGTTAGGCCATGAACGATCATCGTCTGGCCATGACCGATCATCGTTAGGGCATGAACGATAATCGTTGTGCAATAATCGCACCGAACAAAATGTACCTTTAGACGGAGAATGTTCACTTTCTCATCGTCTAGTGATCCAGCGTTCTCTGCCAGTGCCCAACCCGCAAGACAACACTCCGTTTTCTGTCACAACATCTCGTTTTCTGTTGCAATCTTCTTTCATACCGACCTCATTACAGACGTCTCCCCACCCTCCCCATCCTGTGTCCTTAATGTGGAGGCACACTAGGCCTTTCTCGCTGGCATGCTACTTACTTTTGCTACTTGCTTTTGCTACTGGGTTTTCCTACTTGCTTTTGCTATTTACTTTTGCTACTTGCTTTTGCTACTTACTTTTCCTACTTGCTTTTGCTACCTGTTTTTGTTACTTACTTTTGCTACTTGCATTTGCTACTGGGTTTTCCTACTTGCTTTTGCTATTTACTTTTGCTACTTGCTTTTGCTATTTACTTTTCCTACTTGCTTTTGCTACCTGTTTTTGTTACTTACTTTTGCTACTTACTTTTGAGTAGCAACGACTTTGGTTACAATATTCTAGACTTCCATAATAAGAACATCTCAACAAAGTGTCTAACATTCGTATTCTAGGTTTAACTGAAATAGTTTCTACTCAAACGAAGTAGGAAAAACAAGTAGCATGCTAGCGAGAAATGCCTAGCGTGCCGCCAGCTTTACTCTCTTGCACACTTCTCCCTGACGCCATCTTTGTTTAGGAGAGCCTCGTTAGCGTGGTTTCTTAACTACACACTTGGACTAACTTGGCCCTATCCTTAGTTAAGACCCCTAACTTGATAAAAAAAAAAAAAACATAATCGCCTCTTTCAAGTAACATAGTTCAGTACCTAACCCGACTCGTCCGAAAATGGCAGTTATACCCTTTTTGCTGTATAACACTAAACCTTACTTTAAGAATATTAATTTAACAAAGGGCAAAGAAAATAAAAAGGTAGCAAGGATAAATGAAAATGGCATTAATTTGAATAATGCAAATGCCCAAATGTTGGGCCGGTGTGGGGAGTCACAAAATGGCCGATGAGCGATTGCCTGTCGAGTATTTTGGAGACAGCGGCTGTCTCCTCCGGTTTGTCTGGGAGACCAGCTACGTGACTAGAATAAAATAGATTTGTTTTTTATAGATTAGAATCTAGGATCTAGGTCGATGCCTTATCTCTTTGGGACCACACAATTATTATCATTATTATTATTATTATTATTTTTTTTTTTAGTTTCGAGAAGCAAGCAAAAACTTTGACCCAATAAAGTGACCTACAGTACGTCTCATAATTTTCTTCTTTTTCTTTTATGAGCTCCTTAAATTCAGCGACATCTGCCCTATAGAACCCAGATTAAAAAAAAATTATAAAAGTAAAAATAACAATAATAAAAATAATAATAAAAGCAAAATCTATATGTGTCGTGTCGCCATGCTTTTCCTTCGGTCAGGGGTGGGCAACCCTTGGCACGCGTGCCAAAAACTGGCACACCTAAGGACTATTTCCCTGCACGCAAAACCCAGGGCTCACCTTAAAACAATAACTAATAAACCTCCAACTTGTATGGTCGTTGGGAACCGCATACTACGCTGGGCGGCGGAACGGGGCCCCAAGAGGGTTAGGAAGGTGGCCCATGTAGGCCTATCGTTTTGTATCAAAGACTTGGCTGATTTTGGCACACACACTTAAAAAAGGCTGCCCACCCCTGGTCTAGGTAGATCCTCAGATGCAAAGATAAACTCTTTATTGCTACAACATTTCGTTTAATCGGACGAATGTATATGATAATGCTTGAATGAACGAAACATTGTGGAAATAAAGCCATCGTCCTCTCATAGTGCGTCTCCCGGTCTGCCTGCCTGCCTGTCTCCCGATACCTCTCTCTCTCTCTCTCTCTCTCTCTTTCTCTCTCTTTCTCTCTCTCTCAGGCTCTTCGACTCGACATACAAGTGCCTGCCACCCGTTCTTGAAAAGAAAGAATGGGTCAATAACTACTAATCCCCGAGATCGGAGAGGTTTATAAACTAATAGACGACATTTATCATTTGGCTGTGATAAAAATGCAGCATCACATCATCTTAAGGGGCATTTAGACGGACAAACGGTTTGACAAACCCGGTTTGTCAAACAAGTGTTTGAAGTGATGTTTGACCGTGTGAATAGGGTATTTGGTTGTCAAAGACGTTCGACAGACATGTTTGACGACCAAATCCCCCATCCATTCACATGGTCAAACATCACTTCAAATACTTGTCTGACAAACCGGGTTTGTCAAACTGTTGGACCGTGTAAATGGCCCTTTATACACTTATCATCTCTGTGTACAAAACAGGCGACTCTAGGCCGTGGCTTGTTCGACCTCAGATTAGAGCGTCACCATTTGCGGCGGCGGCGGCGGCGGCGGCGGCGGCGGCGGCGGCGGTCGGGGGTGGTGGCAGTTAGTTCGAACCCTGCCGCCAGCAAGATGGACCAAGGGTATGGTTCATTCAACCCTCTGTGAGGGGTACCGTCCTGCCTAGCCTCCTGACAGGGGGAGGGAGTTCGCGATGTCAAAGTGAGTTCTCTTGATGACGACGTTACTTTGTATGACGTCATAATGCTCCCTACCAATCTAATCTCGTGATTGGTTGGTCGAAAGCTCTCCGTCCCCAGGCCAGAGCCTTGATGAGGCAACCAATCACAGGTCTGTAGCTCTGCTAATCACTGGATACGTAGTTCTACCAATCATTTGTTTAGTAGTTCTTCCAATCAGAGGCTTTATAGTCCTGCCAATCATAGGCTTGAGTCACCTATACCAATCAGGGGGCTTGTACCTCTACCAGTGACTTTATACCCCTGCCAATCAAGGGATTGGAATCCCTACCAATCACAAACTCATCGACCATCAAACATCACGTTGTTTGCAGCGACCAGTGTGAATCGACCAATCACAACCAATCTTAGGTCAAACAACCAATCTTAGGTCAACTCTAAGAAAAATATAAGGACTGTTCATAAGCGGTATACTTGTACAAAGTCAATTAGTATACCGCAAGGCATGTATATCATGTGTAATCAAATATGCTGTGAATACATTCAGCGTTTATCCTACAAAAATGAATCCTGCTTTTTTTTTTTTTAATACTCCTGACCATAAGAATACTGCAAGATTAGTCAAATGCCTCGCTGTTGGAATGACTTGCGGTTAACCTTCGAGTTAATCTCGTTTGGTGAACAGGGTCGGTAGTGTTCGTAATTAAGTGAACACTAACGTACAAGTACACAAAAATGAATGAATGAATAAATAAATGAATAAATAGATCAAATAGAATAAAAATTATAATAATAAAAAAGAGAATGGAGCGAAGTTAGCCTCAGTGACCATCCGGTTGAGGAAATTGTGGCCGATGAGCGATTGCCTGTCGAGTTTTTTTTTTTTTTTAAGTACAGGGTAACACAAAAATATAGATACCACGCCCTGACTGCAATCATTCAGTCTAAAAATTAAGTTAGAAATATATATATATATATATATATATATATATATATATATATATATATATATATATATATAGAGAGAGAGAGAGAGAGAGAGAGAGAGAGAGAGAGATAGATAGATAGATAGATAGAGAGAGAGAGAGAGAGAGAGCAAAACATAGGAAAAATAAAAACTAACGATATAACAACCAGGTCATGTTTTCTCTATTTCTTTTTTGTCACCCTGTAAAAAGGCAAATATCGATCAAGCTTAACAAGCTTATACACAGGATGTTCTGCTGTTACGGCAATTTTTTACGAGAAAGATGAATTTCACGACATGACGTCACGTCTGGAGGGAATTCTCGAACGCTTCGAAGACCCGAAAGAGGAAGAAGATGAAGAGGAGGAAGAGGGAGAAGAAGAAGAAGAAAATTGTATGTAAACAAAGTCCAAAAGAAAAAAGAAGAAGAAGAAAAGGGCAAAGAGGAAGAAGAAGAAGAATAAGAAGACGAAGAGGAAAAAACAAGAAGACGAACAGGAAGAAGAAGCAGAAGAAGAAGGAAGAGGATGAACTATATGTAAACAAAGCCAAGAAGAAGAAGAAGAAGAAGAAGAAGAAGAAGAAGAAGAAGAAGAAGAAGAAGAAGAAGAAGAAGAAGAAGAAGAAGAAGAAGAAGAAGAAGAAGAAGAAGAAGAAGAAGAGTTCCCTTTGGAGGACCAGGGAACTCCTCTTCCTCCAGAGTATTGGCGTAGTACCTCATCCTCCAACCTCATCCTCCAACCTCAACCTTCAACCTCATCCTCCAACCTCAACCTTCAACCTCATCCTCCAACCTCATCCTCCAACCTCAACCTTCAACCTCATCCTCCACCCTCAACCTTCAACCTCATCCTCCAACCTCACCCTCCAACGTCATGCTCCAACCTCATCCTCCAACCTCATGCTCCAACCTCATCCTCCAACCTCATCCTCCAACCTCATCCTCCAACCTCATCCTCCAACCTCATCCTCCAACCTCTTCCTACAACCTCAACCTTCAACCTTATCCTCCAACCTCATGTTCCAACCTCATCCTCTAACCTCATCCTCCAACCTCATCCTCCAACCTCATCCTCCAACCTCAACCTTCAACCTCCGGATCTGGAGGACGAGGTCGTTTCTCCTTGAGGACGAGCATCTTAGCCTCCTCCTCCGCGTATGGGCCCAAAGGCCGCGGTCTCGAGTGGCCTAAGGTCGCAGAAGGCAGGTTTGTGTCCTCGAGAGGACACAAACAGGTTATTTATTACTCCATGGACAGTGACGTCACTGAATGGAGGACAGAAAATATGACGTCACGTATGACGTCATTCTCATCCATGGGATGTGGATGGCGTCATTGTTTTCCATAGGGTAGATGACGCCATTCTATTTCGTGAGGAAGAGGGCGAGGAGGACGGGTATTTGGAGGAGTTGGAGGAAGAGGCGTTGGAGGGGGAAGAGGAAGAGAGGAAGGAGGGGGAGGGGTTGAAGGGGGACGAGGAAGTGAACAAAAACTGGTTGGAGGAGGAAGAGGAAGAGGAAGAGGAGGAGAAAGAGGAAGAGGAAGAGGAAGAGGAGGAAGAGGAAGAGAAGGCCATGGTTTTCTTCGGCTCAAAAAAAAAATAAAAATAAATAAATGAATAAAAAAATAAAAAATAAATAAATAAATAAATAAATAAATAAATAAATATATAAATAAATATCTAAATATCTAAATAGATAAAAAATAAAGTAAAATAAAATAGAATAAAATAGAAAAAAAATAAATAAATAAATAAATAAATAAATAAAGTAGAATAGATAATAATAATGATAATAATAACAATAATGACAAATAAGGATAGAGGCAACAGATTCGAGTTGGCTTGCAGCAGGATGGGCGAATTCAAAGATTAAATCTATGGGATTACTATTAAACCTTGAGAATATTTGGCTGATGCAGTCGTCCATATTATATCTTCATGAGGTACTTTGTTTCTTGTACTAACTACGCACGGCGTCTCCAACACTATCATCACCATCTCCAACACTCTCTCCAACACTATCATCACCATCTCCAACACTCTCTCCAACACTATCATCACCATCTCCAACATTATCAACATCTCCAACACTAACATCACCATCTCCAACACTATCATCACCTTCTCCAACATTGTCATCACCATCTCCAACACTATCATGACCATCTCCAACACCATTATCATCTCCAACGGGATTAGTACCATCTCCAACATTGTCATTAACATCTCCAACACTGTCATCATCTCCAACACTGTCATCATCATCTCCAACACCGTCATCACCTTCTCCAACACTGTCATCACCATTTCCAACACTGTCATCACCATCTCCAACATTATCATCACCATCTCCAACACTGTCATCATCTCCAACGCTACATCACCATCTCCAACAGGATTAGTACCATCTCCAATACTGTCATCATCATCTTCAACACTGGCATCATCATCTCTAACACCGTCATCACCATTTCCAACACTTATCACCATCTCCAACACTTATCACCATCTCCAACACTATCATCACCATCTCCGACACTATCATCACCATCTCCAACACTGTCATCACCATCTCCAACACTATCATCACCATCTCCGACACTATCATCACCATCTCCAACACTGTCATCACCATCTCCAACACTATCATCACCATCTCCAACAGGGTTATTACCATCTCCAACACCGTCATAACCGTCTCCAACACTATCATCACCATCTCCAACACTATTACCATCTCCAACACCATCGTCACCATCTCCAACACCACCATTACCATCTCCAAAAGGAATATTACCATCCCCAACACTATCATCATCTCCAACAAGATTACCATCTCCAACACCATCGTTACCATCTCCAACACCATTATTACTATCTCCATCTTTACCTTTATTACCGTCTCCAACACTGTCATCATCTCCAACAGAATTAATACCATCTCCAACACTATTATTGCCATCTCCATTATAACCATTCCTAACACTATCGTTACCATTTCCAATAATATTATTACCATTTGACTATTTTCCTATTTTCATTCCAAAAAATATCCCTTTGCAATAATAACAAAAAACTCGTTAGTAACTAATAGCCGTTATATTTGAATTTTCAAAATCCGTAACGGTTTTCCAGATGATTTCGTCACACGCATCCTACTGTCCATTTGTCTGAACCATCCTTTCCGACACACGTGTCACATTTCCCTTTCGTTTTCGTTCCTGTACCACACATATTAATGAGAATGAACTTGATTCAAACACACTCCCATCCACAACAGTCACCCTCACAAACTCACAGAATGTATATATGTGTATATGTATATATATATATATATGTATATGCTTTACAGGCTGTATCGTCTTTGCAAGGAAAAACCCACGTGATCAAATTACGTGTATTCACGTGGTTTTAGCTCTTAAGCTACGTGCTTTCTTGGCATCCGTTCCCGCTATATGGGTCTATTTCGGAGATGAAAAAAAAAAGATCACACGAAAATGTCATTCTTAGAAAAAATTGCCTTACGAGACTACAAAACGCCCACGCGACTGTAAAACGTCACGTGGAGAGAAACATTTCTTTTGATATCACGTGATATCCACGTGACGCACCAAGCGCGGTACGACTACGTGCACACACACACACACCTCGTACGTGATGCTGACGTCGCTGCGTCGTTGCGAGTACGTGGCGTCACGTGACGTCACGTGACTATAGTCTGTCTGTGAGGCCACCCATGAAGGCACAAAATCGGGGGAGAGGAGAAGAGGGGGAGAGAAGGGGAGAGGGGAGAGGCATGGGGGAGAAGGAGACTGACAGGGCATAAGATCCCAAAAAGAGGGAGAGTTTGAATCAGAGGGGGAGAGGGGGAGGGACATGAGGAGAAGGTGAGTGGGAGGAGGAGAGCGTAAATATCCAAAAGAAGAAGAACTTGAGGGATCGAACCAGAGGACAAAGGTCAAAGAACAAAGGAGGAGACTTCTGAAGGCGAAGACCACGAAGAGATGGTCAGACCTCTTGAAGAAGAAGAAGAAGAAGAAGAAGAAGAAGAAGAGGAGGAGGAGGAGGAGGAGGAGCAGAAGAGAGTTTCTGGGGTCAAGAGATATTTCTCGGCAAAAGGAGTCTTATTAGACAGAAACTTGGATAGGATGAGAAGGAGGAAGGTTTTGAGCCCACGCCAGGAGGCGCTGAGTAGCTGCGACCGAAGCAGTCAGATTTGCCCTCTTGTGCGCTTGGACTGGTGGGGGCAGGCAGTCACTGTTGCGAATCGGAGAGGAGTACGGGACTCGAACCCGCAACTAAGCGAGAGCGAAACCAGCATGGTTCCGATGACACCACCGGCGCAAGAAGAGGATTGGTCAGGAAAAAGAAAATAATTTTTTTTTTTTTTTTTTGAAAAGAGAGGGAAAAAAAAAGTTCGAAGACAAGAGATTGACCAAGATGAAGAAGGCTGAGGGAGACGAAGAAGGAGGTTGGAGGGCAGAGAAGGGGGAGGCGGGGAGGCGAGGGAGGTAGATGAGGGACAATGGCGGCCTCGGGAGACTTCTTCGCTTGGCCTCGGGGGGCTTCGTCTTTGGGGCAACCGGAGGATCCTCTCTCCTCTCAGGATCCCCTTCAGCGCAGAGCAACCACCGGCAGGAGCAAGAGGGGCAGGACCAAAGGCTTCAGGAGGAAGAAGGTCGACCACCATCCCCCCCTCGGCGCCACCGAGGACGCGCTACTCCAGGCCCACTGAGGTTTATGACGTTTCTGTTCCTCGACGTCCGAGGAGCTGATCCCGAGGGGGAGTTGGGGTCTTGGGTAGAGGGCGGCGCCGTAGAGGTCTCTCCCGTTGCCGTGCCCTCCTCCTCCTCCTCCCCCGCCCCCCCCGCCGCTGGCACAAGCGTCGTCCTTCGGGGGCTTCTCGCAGTGGGAGTTGTCGTCGGCCATGCAAGCTGCGTAGGCGATGGCGTGGGCGATATAAGTCTGTTCGATGGTTCCCGAGAACAAGTAGGAACTCGGACCCGTCGCGTAGACGGGAACGTCCTCGCCTCCGTGGGTCTCGTATCTGTCGGAGGAGGAACCGAGGGCCGTGAAAGAAGCGTCGTCCTCAACGCATCAATATATTGACACAATTGAAACAATATACAACTAAAGGACTCTATCAACTATTCATTAGGGGACAAAGATGGATGTACAAGCGGCCCCTACACTATCAACCATTTTGATACAATATATTGACCTGATAATCTCCCCCTGTACACAATATATTGACTCAATCTGTATTTATTTCTATTGACTTAATATATTGATTTTCTATTTATAATGATACAATATAGTGATGCAACTAAAAGACGTTATCAATACTATTCAGTGACCAACACAGATGTATGCACAAGTGGTCCCAACTCTATCAAAAATATTTATACAATATATTGACCTAAATCTCTCTCCCTCTACAGGACATATCGACTCAACATATTGACTTTCTCTCACTATTATTGATCCAATATATTGATTGAATATGTACTCAATATATTGACAGTTTTATCATATGGACACAATATATTGAGCAATATATTGATACAATATATTGAATCAATACTGTTGTAAACAATTAAATGGGTCTATCAATATTATTCAGTTGGAGGGGGCAAGATGTATGTCAAGAAAGCCCCGACAAAATGAATGTGATATAATTATGTTCCAAATATGACCGGACCCCCTGTTTTCTACAAAAAAAAAAAAAAAAAAAACGCCACACACATTACGATCCTAATAACGTCACACCCGCATGACGTCCAACGACGTCCAACGTCCCCTTTCTGACCCATCCCTGCTTACTTCCTGGGTACTGCCGCTTGCTGGATGAAGTTGATATCCTTGAAGTTGGCTCCGCTGATGTCCTCACGCCCCTGGGGAGTCGCGTGGGAGTAACCAGGACCGTTGCCGTATAGCAACGTGGTGTAGGGCTTCGAGTCGAGGTCACTGACGTCAGAGTCGAAGCCTGGGTGGGATATGACGTAAGCGATGACGTCATAGGGGGAAAACACATCACAATATATATATATATATATAAATATATATATATATATATATATATATATAATATATATATATATATATATATATATATATATATATATATATGTATATGTATTCATTTGGGGATATTTTCATGAATGATATCAAAGGAACATTTTTATCACAATGTCTAGAATATCTGACTAAATCTAACTTAGAGAAACATATACATATATATATATATATATATATATATATATATATATATATATATATATATATATATATATTTGGGGATATTTATATGAATGGTATCAAAGGGATATTTTCATCACATTGTCTAGAATATCTGTCTAAATCTAACTTAATCTAAAACCTGTGAATAGAGTAAAGGGGTCGATTTATTGCGAGGATGAAGGGCATAAGTGCCGTGGCAAGCTTTGTTAACCTTATTATGGCAGTTAATAAGTTATTTTATTACTGGCGAAGAGAGGCGGTCACGGAGTGTAGCCTCCAGTGATCCGATTAAAGATCTTTAGCATTGGAATGAAGTTATTTGACGTTAGGTTTAATAAAATCTGCAAAGTCTGCCACGGTTGGATAAGGATAAGGACTGGAGGTGTATGTAGGCAACCGCACGTCTTTGCAGCGGTGGGCAGCTGGGTGAAGGTGGTGGCACACTAGGTATTTCTCAATAGCATGCTACTTGCTTTTGCTACTTGCTTTTGCTACTTGCTTTGACTAGCAACGACTTGGGTTACACTATTCCAGACTTCCGTAAGAACATCGTCATTCAGCTTTTCAGACGTTACATAACCAAATAGCAAAAGCAAGTAGCATGGTATTGAGAAATACCTAGTGCGCTGCCACCTTTAGGGTAAACATACAGAAGATATGATAAATTGTAGGAATACAAGGAAAACACTAAAGCAACATATAATGCACACAGATAAAACGTAGTTCAATCGAACGGCACATTTAGAAACAATGACACTACATCAAAGGCAAGGATGGGAAGGAGCAATTGTACACAAAGTGTAGATATGTGTACACTTTGTGTACACGTACATGTTTACATAAACGTACATGAAGGCGAAGTGGAATGAAATATGGAGCCGCATAGAGATGGAAACGGAGAATGTAGAGGTGTGTGTTTATATGTGAATTGGAAATGTATATATATATATATATATACATACACGTGCGTACGTACAAACATACACACGCACGTACACACACTTATACAAATAAATGTAAGCATGTGCATACGCTCGCACGCGCGCATACACACACACACACACACACACACACACACACACACACACACACACACACACACACACACACACACACACACACACACACACACACACACACACACATACACACGTTTTTATGAAAATTGCTTTTTGATATATTTCGATGTGTCCTTGTAAAGAAATGGAAATAGAATGAAATAGAAATAAATAGATGGACAAATAGATAAATAAATAAACAAATAGATAAATGAATAGATAAATAAATGAATAAAATAAAACATCTATCCGGATAGTTGATTTCCTGATTTTTTTCCCAAGGAAATTCAGTGATATAGGTAGGATTATCACACACACACACACACACACACACACACACACACACACACACACACACACACACACACACACACACACACACACACACACACACACACACACACACACGCACACACACACACACACACACGCACACGCGCATATACGCACATACACACACACATATATGCACACACATACCCACACACACACACACACACACACACACACACACACACGCATATACGCACATAGACACACACACACACACACACACACACACACACACACACACACACACACACACACACACACACACACACACACACACACACACACACACACGTCCTTATGTATACATATATGTATAATTCAAACATAACGTACAGACAGAAAACGGTAAAATGAAGAATAAAAAAGAGGACAAAGAAGAACGTGATGGTAAAGAACGTGATGAAGAACGTGAAGGAGGAGAACTTGATGGAGAACGTGATGAAGCACGTGATGAAGAAGAACGTGATGAAGAACGTGATGGTGAAGAACGTGATGAAGAACGTGATGGAGGAGAATTTGATGAAGAACGTGATGAAGAACGTGATGGTGAAGAGCGTGATGAAGAACGTGATGAAGAGGATGAAGATAAGGAACAGGAAGAGGAAGAAGAGAAGAAAGAGGAAGAAAAGGAGGAAGAGGAGGAGGAAGAGGAGGAGGAAGAGCAAGAGGAGGAGGAGGAGGAAGGATTGGGATGATATTTGTGCAAAAAATCATGTGTTAGTGTATATGCCTAAGTACATACATGTATAAATATATATATATGTATATCGTGTGCGTGTGTGTGTGTATAAATCATATACGTGTAGGCGTTGGTGTGTGCGTGTGTTCATGTATGCGTATATGTGTTTGCGAAAGTGTATGTGTTTGTGTATGAGCGTATGTGTGTTGATACTTATGTATATACTGTACGTACACACACACACACACACACACACACACACACACACACACACACACACACACACACACACACACACACACACACACACACACACACACACACACACACACACACACACACACACACACACACACACACATATATATATATATATATATATATATATACATATATATATATATATATGCATGCGTGTGTGCGTGATTTTGGAGTTAAAGACAAAGTTTCAAGTATAAAGAAACTTAAAAACTTTCCGAAAGAGGAGAATGGGAGTATGGGACCCCCATCCACGGTCCGATTTGGCCTTCAGGCCATCGGACAGCAGCACACACACGATCCAATCCGGTCGGATCAGGCCAGATCGGCCCGGCGACCTCAAGGCCAGACCGGACCGTGGATGGGGTTGCCTATGGGAAGGAACACACAGGCGGATGTTAGTGGCACAAGCATGTGTGAGGTAGCACATTTGGCACGATTGTATGAAACATTATGATTGGCACGGTTGTGTGAACCAGCATAATTGGCACGGTTTTGTGATACAGCATGATTGTGTGAACCAGCATGATTGGCACGATTGTGTGAAACAGCATGATTGGTACGATTGTGTGAACCAGCATGATTGGCACGGTTGTGTGAAACAGCATGATTGGCATGATTTTGTGAACCAGCATGATTGGCACGATTGTGTGAAACAGCATGATTAGTACGATTGTGTGAAATAGCATGATTTGCACAGTTGTGTGAAGCAGCATTTTTAACATGATCATGCGAGGCAGCATGATTGGCACGACTGTGTGAAGCAGCATTATTGGCACAAATGTGTGAGTCAGTATGATTGGCACAATTGCGTGAAGCAGCATGATTGGTACAGGCATATGTAAGTCAGCATGGTTGGAACGATTATGTAAAGTAGCATGATTGTGTGAAATAGCATGATTGGTACAATCATGCAAGGTAGCATGATTGGTGCAATTGTGTAAAGCAGCATGATTGGCACGACTGTGTGAAACAGCATGATGGGCACACTTGTGTAAAGCAGCATGATTAGCACGATTGTGTGAAACAGCATGATAGACACACTTGTGTAAAGCAGCATGATTGGCACGATTGACACTGTCTTGATTGGCACTGGCACGAGGATGAACTAAGCAGCATAATTTGACACACGATTTTGGGGTCAAGCAAATGGGTCATATTCTTAAAACCTTCCCAATTTATGGAGTTTCCCTGACCCCATAGTTTAAAGCGGGCCCTACACGATCAATAATATTGCGCAATATTTTGTATTGTGCAATATTATTGACGGCACAGAGATGGTATTGCATAGACACTCGTGATTGGTCTGTACGTTTGACGTCTTCAATATATTGTGTCAGTCTTCAATACTATCCATGTACCGTCAATAATATTGTACAATACGGAATATTGAGCAATATTATTGGTCGTGTAGGGCTCGCTTAAAAATAACTCAACTAAGGTAGTTAACCTTGATTACATATCTGTCTAGCGGTCACACAATAAGGTTTCAATAGATAGTTACGTAAGACACGTTAGTTTGATTTTTCTAAAAGCTGGTGAGCGATATACACACTTAATACAGGAGTCCCTAAAAAATGTGACCTAATACGGTTTAAGAATACAACCCGTTATTGAACAATGCTGGCAGCATGAGCAGTACAAGCATATGTTAGAAAGCATTACCTTCATGAACACACAGCGAAAAGAGAGAGAGTGAGAGAGAGAGAGAGAGAGAGTGAGAGAGAGAGAGAGAGAGAGAGAGAGAGAGAGAGAGAGAGAGAGAGAGAGAGAGAGAGAGAGAGAGAGAGAGAGAGAGAGAGAGAGAGAGAGAGAGAGAGAGAGAGAGAGAGAGAGAGAGAGAGAGAGAGAGAGAGAGAGAGAGAGAGAGAGAGAGAGAGAGAGAGAGAGAGAGAGAGAGAGAGGAAAATAACGCGAGTTATTGCTATAAAAACACCCAAAACATTAGGGAACACGGAAAGAGAAATTAAGAACGCTCTATCCTGTTTACACGCAAACACAAGAACAGAAACACGTCCATAGGGTTCAAAATAACAGTACCTTCTACTTGCAGTGACTTGCAGTGCCTTGCAGGTCACTTACAGTGCCTGGCTGCCTGACTTTGAGGGGTTACTTACAGTGCCTGAGTGCATTAGAGGAATTTGAGGGGTCATTTGCAGTGCCTGACTGTATTAGAGGAATTTGAGGGGCCACTGGCAGTGCCTGACTGTATTAGAGGAATTTGAGGGGTCATTTGCAGTGCCTGACTGTATTAGAGGACTTTGAGGGGTCATTTGCAGTCCCTGAATGCATGAGAGGACTTTGAGGGGTTACTTACAGTGCCTTGCAGTGCCTTGGTAACAGGCACTGTGACCTGAAGGGGGCGGGGGGGAGGTATGGGGGGAGGGTACTTATTCAACAAATCCGTTACGTCAATCCCCATCACAGAGGATTAGACTAACGGTGGTATTCTTGAAAGATATTTCCTTGTATAAATCTTTCCTTATATAAATCTTATATATAAATTCTTGGAAGGGAAATATTTTTTCTTAAGAATGCCACCGTAAGACTCTTACGGTGGTATTCTTAAAAATAATCTTTCCTTACATAAATCTTATATAAATCCTTGGAAGGGAAAGATTTTTTTAAAGAATATATACCACCGTAAGAGTCTTGTTTGGATTGTGTAACTTTAAAGGTCAATTGAGGACATTTTCAAAGAGGCGGTAGTGAATATTTGCTAGATGTATGGCTTAGTCACTTTCTAACGCAAGAATAAATGCTAATTATTATTACGCAATGTGATAAAAAGTTCTGTCAAAATATCGGCAGCAGACGATCTTTTCCTTCTCCGATCTTCGGCTGTTCTCGTAAGGGTCTATCGGCTGTGACGTCACTCGCGCTGTTTACATTCTGATGCATGTCATATGCGTGCACTATAAAATGCTGTCTCTCGCTGTCAACTTGATCAGTGATGTCATATTTCGCGTGTTAGCAAGGTTTTATCAAGTATTTAGTTCGAAAATGGTTCATTGTGTCGCCGCAAATTGCAACAGTGATTCGACGAAACTTTCTGCTGCGAATGGACTTCAATTTCATTCTTTACCCAAAGATCTTCGGACTACTACTTGCTGCCCTTCATTCTAATGAAAGGGCAGCAAAACTGGAAAAAATGAAAAGACGCAATGGGCTATATCTTATCCCAAAGCCAAAACAGGTGTTGGAGAATGTAAACAACAGCTGTTACGTTATCAGTGCCCTAGCGGTGGAAAATGTAACTATGACATTGAAAAGTTCGTCTGCTATCAGGCACTTTTAAGATCATGGATAAATTCAAGACTATGAAATGCTAGAAACGTGCATTTTAGTGTTCTAACTTCTTCTAAGTTGTATTTTCATACATGAAATAATAAAGAAAAAAATCAAAACCTTCTCGGTTGACCTTTAATGGTATACTGGGGGAGGATTCCCCTCCCCCCCCCTAAAAGGGGGCGTTGGTATGGGGGAATAGGGGCTGAAGGGGGGATAGGGGGATGACTGTGAATGAACCCTTTCTAGGCCCGGAGTTGGTCTTAAAAAAAAAAAAGAAAAAAAAAAAAAAAAAGTATGAATATACTGTATATATATATATATATATATATATATATATATATATATATATATATATATATATATATATATATATATAAACACTAGCTGATTACTAAATGTAGGCCACGTTCTTTGGACAAAGCATAGTTGTGAATCAGCACTCAGACCATCACCCAAGAGAAGAGCTTAATACGCCAGAAGGCGCTGAGCAGCTGCGGCCGAAGCCGTCACCTTTGCCCTATTATGCGCTTGGAGTCGGAGAGGAGTGCGGGACTCAAACCCACAACTAAGCGAATGCGAGACCAGTAAGCTCCCGGTGACGCATCAGAGGATTTTATTCATCTCAAGGGCTTAGGGCTTAGGGGCTTAATGGGCTCTGTTCACACTAGCGATTTGAACCGCGCTGAAACCGCGGCGGCGGTACCGCATGGTCAAGGAAAAATTGCGCGGTTGTGTGTGAACGCCTCAATTGACTTACATTGTAATTCAACCGCGGCAGTTGAAACCGCTAATGTGAACAGGGGTTTAGGGTCACCTACCCCCCTACTGAAGGAGACAAAATGTCCATATATGGAGCGAGATAGACAAAAACATTAAAGGGAGGTTGCATTACAATTCTGACATTAAAGGGAGAGTTTACTATTGTTTGTACAGGGTGCCCCAAAAAGTTGTACTCTTAAAAAAAAAAAAAAAAAAAAATATATATATATATATATATATATATATATATATACATATGTATATATATATATATATATATATATACATATGTATATATATATATATATATATATATATATATATATATATATATTTATATATATATATATATATATATCGTT
>NC_134786.1:102500-105000 GCF_046742065.1 Oratosquilla oratoria
CATAATAGAAGATTTAAAGGGAGTTGCCTAATGGGGGGCAACGCCCCAGCCTGGTGGTCTAACTTGTATATTTTATTCTGGCTAAACGATTTTTTTTATTAAGTTGTTTATTTCTTATATATTTTTGAAGTTCTTGATATTTCAAAATAGTGGCAAACTTTAATGATTTTTGTTAAACGTCGTCAGGTGATTCTATTAGAAAGGGGACACCATTACCCTCTCCCCCTTTCCCCCCCTTCCCCTCCTTCCCCGTGGACAGAAGAGACAGGAAAATATTTTGTACAGAAGGATTTGAATGAATGGACCGAGGAAACGAGGCCAGTAAAGGAGAAGGCTCCACAAGAAGAAGAAGAAGAAGAAAAAAAAAAAAAAAAAAAAGGGCAGGGGAAGATTAGGAGTATGTTCGGTTTCTCAATCGATTAGGGTTCGTCCGCACGACCACGAATCACAAGGTCACTAGCCCCATGCATGAACAAATCACCTAAAGCCCTTCGTTAGTAAGCGTACGAACGAAGACCACAGCAACCTATCATCGGGTTTCCACGGACATCCTCATTCGTTTGGACGCTTACCAACGAAACCCAACCCCACCTTCGTCGTCGTTCAAACGACCCCGAACCGACTGTGGAACCGTGTGGTGGGAACGCACCGAGGATCGAGTTCCCCCGAGGGACAATGGCTCCGCCGAAGGTGAGGGTGTGTGAATGATCTGCAGTGACCACCAGCAAGGTAGTCCTTGGGTCGGTGAGCTTGAGGGCGGCTTCTACACACTCCTCCAGGCGGGTGACTTCGTCTAGGGCGCGCCCTGCCATGTTGTAGTGGTGAGCGTGGTCAAGACGTCCCGCTGTCAACATACGAGATTGCTAATTCGAAGAGGACTTCCGAGAACACCCACCCTCAGGTACCTGAAGAAGGCGCTGAAGGAGGAGGGTCTTGCCCCGGGGGGAGCCTGGGTGTCGGGTCACACCAGGTCTTCGGGGACACATACACAGGGATCTTCCAAGAGCTCGGAGTTCCTAAAAGCTCGAAGGAGGAGTCCTAAAGACCTAAGAGGACATTCTAAGAGCTTATAGGACTTCCTAAGAGCTCAGAGGTCCTCCTAAGAGCTCAAAGGAGGAGTCCTAAAGACCTAAGAGGACATTCTAAGAGCTTATAGGACTTCCTAAGAGCTTAGAGGTCCTCCTAAGAGCTCAAAGGAGGAGTCCTAAAGACCTAAGAGGACATTCTAAGAGCTTATAGGACTTCCTAAGAGCTTAGAGGTCCTCCTAAGAGCTCAAAGGAGGAGTTCCAAAGACCTAAGAGGACATTCTAAGAGCTTATAGGACATCCTAAGAGCCCAGAAGTCCTCCCAAGAGCCAAGAGGTCCTTCGGAAGGTTCTCAAGAGGGAAGACTCACTCGGTAAAGGTCACTTACCTGAAGGAGGACGCAGAAGGAGAGAACGACTTCGTGGCTGGACTTTGCGAACTCCGCGACCGGTCTGCGCATGCGCGGTGTGGATTCTACGTCAGACTACGGAAACGTGCGGGTTAAGCAAGCGTGGCGCCAGCAACAACCCGGGAGGAGGAGGAGGAGGAGGAGGAGGAGGAGGAGGAGGAGGAGAAGGAGGAGGAGGAGGAGGAGGAGGAGGAGGAGGAGGAGGAGGAGGAGGAGGAGGAGGAGGAGGAGGAGGGAGTGAGTAGTAGTAGTGAAGGAGAGGAGTGGAGGGGAGGAAGGGAGGGGAGGAGTGAAGAAGAGTAGCAGGAGTAGAAAAAGAAAAAAAAAGCTGTGAAGGGGGGAGGGAGTATTTGGGGGGGTTAATATGGGTGAAAGTAAATATGTGGGTGAGGTATAGGGGAAGGGAGGAAGAGAGAGAGAGAGAGAGACAAATACGGATCCCGTACGTATGGTGGGTATGGGGGGGGGGAAGATAACATGGGGGGGAAGATAACATGGGGTGTATAGAATGGGGGTGATAGGAAAGGGAAGGAGACGGGGTGAATGGACGTATGTGTGGGTGTGGATGGGCGTATGTGTGGGTGTGCATGGGCGTACCAGTGATGGGGTTCCCTCTAGGGGCGTTATGCCCGCCGAAGGTAAATACATGGGAATGATCGGCTGTGAGGACGAGAAGAGTGTCTGCGCTGGAAGTGGCGCTCAGAGCCGCCACCACAGCCTCTTCTAGGGCGCCCACTTCCTCCAGGGCGCGTAGGGCGTTGTTGTGGTGGTGGGCGTGGTCGATACGACCCCCTAGGTAAGGTGGGCGGAGTTGTTTATTATAGTAAATGGAATGCGGGCTACCCACGTGCATGAGAATCCTTTTGGGTGTTTTTTTTTTTTTTTCGTAAACATAGGGTTTAGAACTCCGTTTTAGGAAAGTAAATGTGTAATGAAAATAATCCCCCATTAATTAACCTCGGTTATGTCTAACTATTTACCTAAACGTCGGTTAACATGGGTCCTTTATATGGCTTTAGACGTTATCACACTCCGACTGTTGGAGTGATTTTACGGCGGAAAAAG
>NC_134786.1:110000-115000 GCF_046742065.1 Oratosquilla oratoria
TGTGTGTGTGTGTGTGCGTGTGTGCGTTTTCCTTTCATGAAAACTTCTATCATCTGAGCACTAGTATTTCTTCTTAAATCTTTTATATGGTTTCCACATTGTACACCATGTGTACATACATATATATACATACATACATATGCAAAGTAGACCACTTGGAAAAAGAAACTAACAAAGCAGAGCGCTTTCGTATATTACACTGAAAGATATAATATACAAAAGCGCTCTGCTTCGTTAGTTTCTTTTTCCAAGTGGTCTACTTTGCATAAGTGAACACACGTACCTGTGTTCTTGTTAGCATATATCTATAGATATATATATATATATATATATATATATATATATATATACATATATATATATATATATATTGCATACACACACTTTTCCCTCTTATATGGAGGGGGGCCAATCTGCTTTCCACTCCCTCTCCTTTATCTCTCTCTTTTTCCTCTCTCTCCTGTTCTTCGTCTCTATCTCCCCTACCCCCCCCCCCTCTCTCTCTCTCTCTCTCTCATTCCAATCTTGAGTTAAATTTTTTTCCAAACTTAGTTATAATTTCCCTCAACTTCCTTCAAGACTCGTCCTAAGATTTTTCGTTTTTCTAAATTGTTATTCTTTCTATCTGTCCTTCTCCTTCTCTTCGCTCTCTCATGAAGAGGAGGAGGAGGAGGAGGGAGAGGAGGAGGAGGAGGAGGAGGAGGAGGAGGAGGAGATTAGATTCGACGAAAGATCGGTTTTCTCCTTCTCCTCTTTCTCCTCCTCTTCTTCCTCCTACCCCTCCTCCTCCTCCTTCTCCTCCTCTTTCTTTTCCTCCATCTCCTCTTTCTCCTCCCCCACCTCCTCTTTCTCCTCCTCCACCTCCTCTTTCTCCTCCTTTACCTCCTCTTTCTCCTCCTCCATCTCCTCTTTCTCCTCCTCCACCTCCTCTTTCTCCTCCTCCACCTCCTCTTTCTCCTCCTCCACCTCCTCTTTCTCCTCCTCCACCTCCTCTTTCTCCTCCTCCACCTCCTCTTTCTCCTCCTCCACCTCCTCTTTCTCCTCCTCCACCTCCTCTTTCTCCTCATCTACCTCCTCCTTCTCCTCCCCCACCTCCTCTTTCCCCTCCTCCACCTCCTCTTCCTCCTCGTCCACCTCCTACTTCTCCTCCTCCACCTCCTCTTTCCCCTCCTCCACCTCCTCTTTCTCCTCCTCCACCTACTCCTCCTCCTCTCTCTTTCTTTTCCTCCTCTTTCTCCTCATCCTTCTCCTCATCCTCCTCATCCTCTTCGGCGTTTTTGTCATTGTCTTCGCTGTTGTTATCGTATTTCTTCTTCTTTTTCTTTTTATTCTTCTTCCTCCTCTTCTTCTTCTCCTTCTTCTTCCTCTTCTTCTTCTTCTCCTTCTTCTTCTCCTTCTTCTTCTTCTTCCGCTTCTTCCGCTTCTTCTTCTTCTTCTTCATCTTCTTCTCCTTCTTCCTCTTCTTCCTTTTCTTTTTACCCTTCTTTTTCATTTTCTTCTTCAATTCCTTCTTCTTCTTCTTCTTCTTCTTCTTCTCCTTCTTCTTCTTCTTCTTCTTCTTCCTCTTCTTCTCCTTCTTCTACTTCCTCTTCCTCTTCTTCATCTTCCTCTTCTTCTTCCCTTCTTCCTCTTCTTCCTTTTCTTTTTATCTTTCTTTTCAATTTCTTCTTCATTTTCTTCTTCTTCTTCCTCTTCTTCTTCTTCTTCTTCTTCTTCTTCTTCTTCTTCTTCTTCCTCTTTCTCTTCTTCTTCTTCTTCTTCTTCTTCGTCGATTCAGGTGACTTTCCTTTTGTCGTTCCTCCCCCCCCCCTCTCTCTCTCTCTCTCTCTCTTCTTCTTCTTCCTCTGTCTGTCTGCCCCTACCTCTGTCTACTATATCTGTCTGTTCTTGTTTCTGTCTACCTGAATCTCCTATCTGGCTGCCCGTCTACTGTCTACTCTATCTCTCTATTCTTGTCTCATTCTGTCTCAGCCTCCTTTCTGTCTATGCCTCTTATCTCTCTCTCTCTCTCTCTCTCTCTCTCTCTCTCTCTCTCTCTCTCTCTCTCTCTCTCTCTCTCTCTCTCTCTCTCTCTCTTCCCTATCTATCTGCCCCTGTCTACCATCTCTGTCTCTTCTTATCATCTACCTAACTCCCCTGTCCTTGACTACTATCTCTGTCTATTCTTATTTCTGTCTACCTGAATTCTATAGCTGTGAGGACCATTTTGTGTGTGTGTGTGTGTGTGTGTGTGTGTGTGTGTGTGTGTGTGTGTGATTTACCTTGGTCTTTGGATCACGTGTTGGACTCGTGATCGACAGCTATTTTCCTCCCAGAAGAGAGCTCAGAGCTCGAACGACCGATCTATGGGTAATGCTTTGACCTTACACGCACACACACACACACCCAACTCCCCGCCCACGAGTTGGAGTAACGACTTGAAGCGCAGCGATACTGAAATTATTTTCAGCCCTGGGCAGGATTCGAACCCGGACCGCCGTAGTGACAGTTTGGGACTCTACCAACTCCACCACCGAGTCATGTGTGCGCGCGCATGCAGGTAGAATTGCACTCAAAATTTAATATAAAAATCACCTCCAGCGGACGGAAAATTCCCCCAACATCTCCCGCCCAAACTGTCCTCCGAGAAATATTAACTCATTAATACTGGCCACCTGCCCGCCCGCCCATCTCCTGGAACACGCGACTGACTGCACGCTAGCTAGCTTTCGTTATATTGCTTCGCTGCCTAAATGATCGCTTTTTATTGGGTTATTTCTTTGTGATAACAATAATATTGACATAAAATAATCAAACATGGGTACCCACCAAGAAGACAGAAAAAAAAAAACCGCGCGACGATCTTACAAGAACGCTAGCCACAACAAAACGGAGACAAACTCGTTTAGTCCCCTTAGACGCTGATTGGCTGACGTATAAAGTGGGCGGAGTCATGCAAGTCGAAATCCGTCATGAACGATACATTGAGACTGAACGTAATACATCGCTCAGACGCTCACTGACACTTCACGAAAATAGCCGACCCGAACTTGACGCAACATTCTGCAAAGTCATCGCATATTTCTTATAACTCTGTGAAAGATGCCCACGGTATTTTTGTCACGTTTTGAAGAATAACAAAATAATAATAATAATAATAGTTATTAGCTCTACTAGAAATGAAGTAAATATAATCAATAGTAAGGACAGAGACGAGGGCGAGTTATCGACAACAAAAGTTTCTAAAGACCACAGTGTACTTTCTCAAACAATTGGAAAGTCGCAGTCAGCGTTGCAGACGACTTCACTGTTGCCACGCAAGTGGCGTAGCCAATAAAGACAGCAACTGTTAAATGAATACAAGAAATCAAATATTATCAAACTAAATTATAGCAATTAAAAATTCCCCCGAAAAATGAATAATAATAACAACAGCAGCACTACTGTTTTAATGACAAAAGCATTTAGTTTGTTCACAATTTACAATACCATAGTTCTGTACATATTCGATATTAGACACCTGAATAAAAAAAAAATACTACAAACCTCTACGCATTTGTCCAAACCTGCATTCGCCCGCACCATATACCAACCGTGTGATTCACCTTGGTCTTTGGATCACGTGTTGGACTCGTGATCGACAGCTATTTCCCTCCTGAAAGAGAGCTCTGATCTCATGACTGATCTATAGGTAATGCTGTGACCTTACACGCGCACACACGTTCCCAACTCCCCGCCCACGGAGTTTGAGTAACAACTCACAGCGCAGCGATACTGAAATTATTTCAGCCCTGGGCGGGATTCGATCCCGGACCTCCGTAGTGGCTGCCGGGAACTCTAACCACTGCGCTACGAGGTGTGTATGTGTGTGTGTGTGTGTGTGTGTGTGTGTGTGTGTGTGTGTGTGTGTGTGTGTGTGTGTGTGTGTGTGTGTGTGTGTGTGTGTGTGTACAACTTCCTCTCACACTTTTCATTCAAGTGAGTTTTTATGTTGGTCGTATATTATTACGAGGTGCAGCCCCAATAATAACAAAATATTATTATATCTATCTGAAGAAAATTTCTATATTTAGCTGGACCATCGCTCCACTCTCCTCCTCCTCCTCCTCCTCCTCCTCCTCCTCCTCCTCCTCCTCCTCCTCCTCCTCCTCCTCCTCCTCCTCCTACACCCTGGCCCACCAGACTAGTATCTACATTCAATGCTCTGCATGTGTGGATGCAAAGTTAAGATCAAGTATGATAGAAGAAGAATGGAAAATAAACAAAATTAAAAGATGGACGGGCGCGTTGCGTTCTGTACGTTATCACGCCTCTTCTCCCTCCCACCATTCTTCCTCTCCGTCCTCCTCCTCCTCCTCCTCCTCCTCCTCCTTCCCTCACCTCCCTCCTTCCTTTCATTCTTCCTCCCTCCCTCCCTCCTTCTCCCTCCCTCCTACTTTTCCTTCCCTCCCTCCCTCCCTCCCTCCCTCCCTCCCTCCTGCCCATCATCCTCTTCCTTCTCCTCCTCCCCTCCCTCTCGTCCCGTCTCCCCCTACCTCTCCGTCCTCCTTCCCTCCCTCCCTCCTCCTCCTCCCTCTCTTCTTCCTCTCCTTCCTCCTTTCTTATTCCTTTCCTCCCTCCCGCTAATTCTCTTCTTCCTCCTCCTCCTCTTCCTTCCTCCCGCCGCTCTTCCTCTTACCTCTATCTTTCCTCTTCTCCCCTCCTTCCTCCTCCTCTCCCTCCTCTTCGTCCCCCCTCCCGCCCCTTCTCCCCCTCCCTCCCTCGTACCTCTCTCCCCTCCCTCCCTCCCTCCCACTCCATCTCCTCCTCCCTCACTTCTTCCACTCCCTCCTCCTCCTCCTCCCTCACTTCTTCCACTCCCTCCTCCTCCTCATCATCATCATCACCATCATCATCATGATCATCCCTCCTCCCTTCCTCCTCCTCCTCCTTCTCTCTCTCTCTCTCCCAGCTCTTCCTCCTCCTCCTCCTTCCCTCCTTCCTCTCCTCCTCCCTCTCTCCCGCCCGCCCTTTCACCTCCT
>NC_134786.1:120000-125000 GCF_046742065.1 Oratosquilla oratoria
TGAAATGACTCTTTTAATGATGAGCTGGTAATACGTACCTTTCAATTTCATTATTCTAAAAATCAAATAAACCTTAAAATTATTGTCTTCATAGTGTCGACATTTTTTTCTTTCTTTGTAAGAAAATAATATCCTGGGGGCGATAACGTTGTTACATACATACATAAATCCTCTACGGGAAAAAATAAGCACATTACATATATAAACAATTAAAAATAAAGTAAATAGCTTCATAATAACAATACGATAGACTAAGATAACAAAAAAACAATCAAACGACAGGGAAGTGGCTACTAAGTGTCGTCTGCACAACGAAGCGACATATGTATGTCAATCTAAATAGGATAATTGGAAATCATGGATATAGACTAAGTCTGAATTATACAAATTCGAGGCGAGATAGAATAAAGGGGTGAGTAGCAGACGGACGGGATCCCACGAGCGTTGCTCCTCTCACGTTGTACACTACAATTAGGCAGTGGTACCGTTCGTAACCTCTAATCCAGCGGTCCCTGTTCGATCCTCGCCTAGGGCTGAAATAATTTCAGCATAGCTGTACTGCGAGCCGGTACTCCAACTACCATGAGTAAAGAGATATGTGTGTGCGTTTATGTTCACAGCATTACCCATAGATCGGTCCATATACGAATTTTGAGCTCTCTTCCGGGAGGGCAACAGTTGTCAATCACGAGTCCAACACGTGATCCTTTTGGATTACGAGTAAATATTCGTCTAGGTACGCGTGTTACACGTTTTCGATTTTGCGCGCCGTAACACACACACACACACACACACACACACACACACACACAAAACTCCCCGCCCACGAGTTGGAGTAACGACTTGAAGCGCAGCGATACTGAAATTATTTTCAGCCCTGGGCAGGATTCGAACCCGGACCGCTGTAGTAACAGTTTGGGACTCTACCAACTGCACCACCGAGTCATGTGTGCGCGCGCACACGCGCGCATGTATGTAGAATTCCACTGAAATTTTTCAATATAAAAATCACCTCCAGCGGACGGAAAATTCCCTCTACATTTCCCGCCTAAACTGTCCTCCGAGAAATATTAACTGATTAATACTGGCCACCTGCCCGCCCGCCCATCTCCTGGAACACGCGACTGACTGCACGCTAGCTATCATTATATTTCTTCGCTGCCTAAATGATCATTTTTTATTGGGTTATTTCTTTGTGATATTAATAATAATGACAACAACAAAAAAAAAAAAAAACGCGCGACGATCTTATAAGCACGCCAGCCACAACCAAACGAAAACAAACTCGTTTAGTCCCCTTAGACGCTGATTGGCTGACGTATAAAGTGGGCGGAGTCATGGAAGTCGAAATCCGTTATGAACGATACATTAAGACTGAACATAATACATCGCTCAGACGCTCACTGATACACCACGTAAAGTAGCCGACCAGAACGTGACGCAACATTCTGCAACGTCATCGCATATTTTTTATAACTCTGTGAAAGATCCCCACGGTATTTTTGTCACGTTTTGAAGAATGACAAAATTATAATAATAATAATAATAATAGTTATTAGCTCTACTAGAAATGAAGTAAATATAATCAATACTAAGGACAGAGACGAGGGCGAGTTATCGACAACAAAAGTTTCTAAAGACCACAGCGTAATTTTTCAAACAATTGGAAAGTCGCAGTCGGTGTTGCAGACGACTTTATTGTTGTCACGCGTCTGGCCTAGCAAAGCAAGACACCAACTGCTAAATGAATACAAGAAATAAAATATCATAAAACTAAATTATAGTAATAAAAAATTCCCCCGAAAAATAGATAATAATAACAACAACAATAACATTACTGTTTTAATAACAAAAATATTTAGTTCGTTCACAATATACAATACCATAGTTCTGTACATATTCGATTTTAGACACCTGAATAAATAAGAAAAACAAAAACTACAAACCTCCACGCATTTGTCCAATTACCTGCATTCGCCGGCACCATATACCAACGGCATGTAGTGGAAACGGTTAGGAACCACTGTCTCAAGTGATGATGATGATGACGATGATGATGATGATGATAACGATGATGATAATGATGATGATGTGAATCACACACACATACATACACATATACAGACACACACAAAACTATTTCAATATCGCTGCGCTTTGAGTCGTTACTCCAACTCTCGTGGGCGGGGAGTTGGGGGTGCGTGTGCGTGTGAGGTCATACCATTACCCATAGATCGGACATACGAGTTCTGAGCTCTCTTCCTGGAGGGAAATAGCTGTCGATCACGAGTCCAACACGTGATCCAAAGACCAAGGTGAATGACACACACACACGACTATGGTTAAGTGGTAGAGTTAGCGGCTGCCACTACGTCTGTCCGGGTTCGAATTCCGCCCATGGGCGAAATAATTTCAATATCGCTGCGCTGCGGGGAGTTACTCAAACTCTCGTGGTCGGGGAGTTGGTACGTCTGTGTGCATGTAAGGTCACTGCATTACCAATAGATTGCTCATATATGAGTCTGAGCTCTATTCCATACTTCATCATCATCATTATCATCACTATCATCATCGTCATCATCATCATCATCATCATCATCATCATCGTCGTCGTCGTCGTCGTCGTCTTGGACTTGTGATGGACAGCTATATCCTTCTCGAAAGATGATGATGATGATGATAAGAATGATAATAATAGTTACAATATAGAGGGATATAGCTGTCGATCACAAGTCCAACACGTCATCTAAGACCATGGTGAATCTCTCACACATCACACACACACACATACACACCCGCACACCCACACATATACACATATATTATCATCATCATCGTCGTCGTGTTGGACTTGTGATCGACAGCTATATCCCTCTCGAAAGATGACGATGATGTGAATCACACAAACACACACACACACACACACACACACACACACACACACACACACATTTACAATGCGGTTAAAGTATCATCATCAGCAGCAGCAGCAGCAGCACCAACAGCAAAGCGTCATCATCAGCATCATCATCATCAGCAGCAGCAGCAGCAGCAGCAGCAGCAGCACAGCAGCAGCACCAGCAGCAGCAGTAGCAGCTGTCATTGTGGGACGATAAAAAGACGGAACGAGAAAACATATGGAAATACCACCAAAGCCATCCGTTTACCACATCTGCAAAGTCATTAACAAATCCTACTTGAATATCCACTGCGATTTTATTCAGCTGAGGGGAAACCAACCCGCTCTGCTCAGCACGAGCCCGAGGTCCTGCTCGGAGCTGAGTTCAATAATTTGGCGACAGCCAAAATAAATACCACAAAATGCATAGTTAGGAGTGGATCCATGCATACGTACAAAACGTAGGTAAGTGTAGAGAAGAGGACGTTTTGTACGTATCGCAGGATAGTCTCAGTGATCCACTAAAAATGAGTGAAGATGTGAGAGAGCGTTTTTAAAAGGTAGAAATACATCATCATCATAATTAATATCTTTCGAAAGGGAAATAGCTGTCGATCACAAGTCCAACACATGATCAAAGACCATGGTGAATCAGACACACTCACTCACTCACACACACACACACACACACACACACACACACACACACACACACACACACACACAAGAGCAGTTGGAACAAGTTAGATGGGAAAGTGGTGTGTGCAAAAACAATACATGAATTTAAAAATAGTTTATATAAAATGAGATATGAAGACGGGACACCACGAGCATAGCTCCCCTTCCCGTAAAATACAACTAGGTAAATACACACACATATACATGTACACACACGCATATATGTATACACGCACACACCCAGAACATCATGTTGATACCACTGGATGAGTTTGTGTATGAAATTGAAGAACGAATTCAATCATTTTAATAACGAAATTATACTAATGTAAAAAAAGTATATATATATATATATATATATATATATAATATATATATATATATATATA
Source organism: Oratosquilla oratoria (assembly GCF_046742065.1). Classification (NCBI taxonomy): domain Eukaryota; kingdom Metazoa; phylum Arthropoda; class Malacostraca; order Stomatopoda; family Squillidae; genus Oratosquilla; species Oratosquilla oratoria. The sequence continues at coordinate 123,967 of NC_134786.1, forward strand.
TATATATATATAGTTACGACAATAGACTCGTCATAGTAAAGGGCTAAAACATTTACGTGAATATAGGTCTATTCTTATGTGCACCTGTGTGCGTATGTACACTTTTGATAAGTTGGGAGTTGTGCCGGCTTTCCAACTGTTACGCGGCGTATGAAAACTGTAAAATGAATTATTTCTACCTTTATATGCATATTTCGTTCTCCTTTTGCTTTTTCAACGTGTTCCATTTATTGAATAAGGATTCATGTATGTGTATTATTTCATGGACCTATCTTGTCAATCTTAGGAACTGATTTACGTAATATTTGGGAAATTGTATAATTTAGTTGAGTTCGGAAGCCGCAGAGAGAACGCGAGGTGCAGCTCTGGCTGTGCTTTGCAATACGGACAAGCATCGACATACATGGCGAAACGATCGCTGATTGGCTCCTCGAGAGTCGCGTGACTGACATAGGATGCTCGCGTCCATTTTCAAATAATTGTGTGTATGTGTGTGTGTGTGTGTACGTGTGTGTATGTGTGAATGTGTGTGTGTACATGTGTGTGTGTGTACGTGTGTCTGTGTCTGTGTGTGTGTACGTGTGTCTGTGTATGTGTGTGTGAACGTGTGTGTACGTGTGTGTGTGTGAATGTGTGTGTACGTGTGTGTGTGTGTGTGTGTATTTACCTAGTTGTATATTACGGTACACCACGAGCTATGCTCGTGGTGTACCGTCTTCATATCTCATTTTATCTAAACTATTTTTAAATTCATGTATTGTTTTTGCACACACCACTTTCTCATCTAACTTGTTCCAACTGTCTATTACTGTGTGAGGAAAGCTGTTCTTTTTCAGATCTCTTCTATAGCTGTCTTTCTATGTGTGTGTGTGTGTGTGTATTTGTGTCAAACTATTTTTAAATCCATGTATTGTTTTTGCACACACCACTTTCTCATCTAACTTTTTCCAACTGTCTATTACTCTGTGAGGAAAGCTGTTCTTTTTTTAGATCTCTTCTATAGCTGTCTTTCTATGTGTACGTGTGTGTGTGTG
>NC_134786.1:127500-171621 GCF_046742065.1 Oratosquilla oratoria
TCATTTTATCTAAACTATTTTTAAATTCATGTATTGTTTTTGCACACACCACTTTCTCATGTAACTTGTTCCAACTGTCTATTACTCTGTGAGGAAAGCTGTTCTTTTTCAGAACTCTTCTATAGCTGTCTTTCTATGTGTACGTGTGTGTGTATTTGTGTTTATGTGTGTGTGTGTATTTGTGTTTATGTGTGTGTGTGTGTTTACATCATCATCATCATCATCATCATCATCATCATCATCATCATCATCATCATCATCATCATCATCATCATCATCATCATCATCATCATCATCATCGTCGTCGTCGTCGTCGTCGTTGTCGTCAATCGTGAAATACTTGTCCGTTAACCCTTGTTTTGATAGGTTTTCATAATACATGCCCTGCGTGATATCTCTAGCTCACTTCCCTCTTGAGTGAATGTACAAAACCCAGTGTCCTATATTATGTTACCTACAGCTCATGTATTGTATGTGTGTGTGTATTTATAAGTGTATGTGTATGTGTGTACGCATGTGTATGCTAGTTTCCTTCCTATATTCATAATAAAAACCTCCCCCCGACTGTATGACGCTATTGCGTAATAAACAAAACAAAAGAAAAAAGAAAAAAATCATCATCGTCGTTCTCGTCGTCATCATCATCATCATCGGCAGCAGCAGCAGCAGTGGCAACAGCAGTAGCATCATCATCATCATCATCATCATCATCATCATCATCATCATCATCATCATCATCATCATCATCATCATCATCATCATCATCATCATCATCATCATCATCATCATCATCATCATCATCATCATCATCATCATCATCATCATCATCATCATCATCGTCGTCGTCGTCGTCATCGTCATCATCTTCATCATCATCATCATCGTCGTCGTCGTGTTGGACTTGTGATCGATAGCTATATCCCTCTCGAAAAATGATGATGATGATGATGATGATAAGAATGATAATAATGGTTACAAAATAGAGGGTATAGCTGTCGATTACAAGTCTAACACGTCATCCAAGACCATAATGAATCTCACACACACACACATGCACACCCACCCACACCCACACACCACACATACACTTATATACATATATCATCATCATCATCGTCGTCGTGTTGGACTTGCGATCGACAGCTATATCCCTCTCGAAAGATGACGATGATGATAATGACGATGATGATGATGATGATGATGTGAATCACACACACACACACACACACACACATACAGACACGCTCCCACATACACATAGCCAAGGGTTTTCATTCATTGACCCCAACTCATGGGAAACCAGACCGTCGCATTAAATGATTATAGTCGTCGTCGTCGTCATCATCATCATCATCATAGTCGTCGTCGTCATCATCATCACCATCATCATTATCATCACCATCATCATCATCGTCGTCGTCGTCGTCAATCGTCAAATACTTGACCGTTACCCTTGCTTTGGTGTGTTTTCTTAATACTTGACGCCGTGCGTGATAGCTCTAGCTTACTTCCCCTTTGAGTGAATGTACAAAACCCAGTGTCCTATATTATGTTACCTACAACTCATGTATTGTATGTGTTTGTGTGTACGTGTGTAAGCATGTGTATTCGAGTTGCCTTCCTACATTCATTATAAAAAAAAACTCCCCCCCCCACTGTATGACGTTATTGCGTAAAAAAAAAAAAAAAAATCATCATCGTCATCATCATCATCATCGATCGGTCATATATAAGCTCTGAGATCTCCTCCGGTAGGGAAATAGCTGTCGATCACGAGTCGAACACGTGATCCAAAGACCAAGTGAATACACACACACACACACACGCGCGTACACACACACATATATACACATGTACACATTTTATTTGCAATCAAGGGATTGCAAGTACCCATTTGAAATACTCGACGACGATGTCGTCTTCATACTTCTCAACCTCTCAGCCAACACCAACGCAGTTTCCCGCCCTAAATATTTGAATTCCAACCAATATATATTTACCTGTTTGTTTATCATGTACCTTTGTCTATGCATTTATTTATGTATTTTATTTATCATTTACATTATTATAGTTTTTATTCATTCATCTATTGATATTATGATTTTTTCGGCAGTTTCCTATTGTAAGCCTTTTTGTCAGACGTAATGCGCATGCGCAGCCTTATCGTCCGACGAGAAAACTAACTTTTTTCTAAAGGTAAAGATATCTGCGTATATGTTATACATTTGAGATATTTACATTCTAATTGGTGTATAGATATTCAAGGAAATATTTGATTTAATTCATTGTGATGTATGAGTCATGTATAATTGATATTAACTTCGGATGATGTTGAATGGGCGGGGATTGCTGGAACGTATAAAACGACTTTGAAATTTGAATAGAGGTTCCCGGCTTCCCGCCTCAGTCTTTGTTTGGAAGTGGTGAGATGGAGACGCGCAGTGGGTAAGTACTTGTTGTCTCACATTATTTATAAGTTAAATTTTTAATTTGAAATTAAAGATAGGACTGGTATTACGTAGCTTGAAAATAATGTATCGAAAACTAGTAATCAGTATATAGATAGAGGCAAGGATTGACAAGATAGGAAACGATATCAATTATAATTCTATTCACATGGATTTTGATAGTTCTAGCAACCTTCCTGTGATCTTCCCTTCCTTCAAGGCTCTAAGCCTCCTTACATTACTCTGTTTGATTCTCGTTTATTATTAGTTATATGTCAATTTAATGTAATGCACTATTTACCTGTTTGTTTATTATGTAACTGCCTATGCATTTATTGATGGATTTTATTTATCATTTACATTATTATAGTGTTTATTCATTCATCTATTAATATTATAATTTTTTTCGGCAGGTTCCTATTTATAAGCCTTATCGTCGGACGAAAGTCGCCTGCTCAGGCATATTTTCAGACGAGAAAACGAACTTTTTTTTTTTTTTTAAAGGTAAGGATATCTGCGTATATGTTATAGATTAGAGATATTTGCATTCTAATTGGTGTATAGATATTAAAGGAAATATTTGATTTAATTTCTTGTGATGTATAAAGTATATTAATTTCAGATGATGTAGAAGGCAGGCATTAATGGAACGTATAGAACGTATAGTTTCCCGCCTCAGTCTTACTCTTTGTTTTGAAGTGGTGGGTTTGAGGGACGCAGTGGGTAAGTACTGATATCTTGCATTATATATAAGTAAAAATTGTTAATTTGAAATTAAAGATATGGTATTACGTAGCTTGAAAATAATGTATCGAAAACTAGTAATCATTATATAGATAGAGGCAAGGATTTATAAGATAGGAAACGATTTCAATTATAATTCTAGTCACATGGATTTTGATAGTTCTAGCAACCTTCCTGTGATCTTCCCTTCCTTCATGGCTCTAAGCCCTGATCCTACATTGCTTGAAACGAGGGATCGCCACATCAGTGAAGAAACGAAGGAAGGTAGGTTAAATGTTATCTTTTAGACGCAATTTTTATTTGAGGAAAATAGTTCATATGATTAATATATGCTAGTCATTTTTTTAGTCTGTACAGTCATATTTTTCATGTTAGTCAATCTTGACGTCTTTTTTGTAGTCAACCTAGCTTGTATTATGATTTTTTCCTAGTTATAATGTCATTGTGAGGACCACAGTGGAAATAAGTCTTTTGACTTTGTGCCATCCTCGGATATACAATTAATTACTATGTACGAGTCTTCATGTATTTTATTGTACATGATGCCGAACCTAAGGTGAGGAAACCGTTTTGTTTATGGTATTGTTTTGTTAATTAATTAAATTAACAAGAAAACAAACACCATAAATAAAACCGTTTATTGTACATTTTTCTGAATAAAACATTTGATAAATTTATATATATATTTTTTTTTTTTAGTCGGTACAGTCATATTTTTCATGTTAGTCAATCTTGACGTCTTTTTTGTAGTCAACCTAGCTTGTATTATGATTTTTTCCTAGTTATAATGTCATTGTGAGGAGCACAGTGGAAATAAGTCTTTTGACTTTGTGCCATCCTCGGATATACAATTAATTACTATGTACGAGTCTTCATGTATTTTATTGTACATGATGCCGAACCTAAGGTGAGGAAACCGTTTTGTTTATGGTATTGTTTTGTTAATTAATTAAATTAACAAGAAAACAAACACCATAAATAAAACCGTTTATTGTACATTTTTCTGAATGAAACATTTGATAAATTTATATAATTTTTTTTTTTTTTTTTTTATAGTCGGTACAGTCATATTTTTCATGTTAGTCAATCTTGACGTCTTTTTTGTAGTCAACCTAGCTTGTATTATGATTTTTTCCTAGTTATAATGTCATTGTGAGGAGCACAGTGGAAATAAGTCTTTTGACTTTGTGCCATCCTCGGATATACAATTAATTACTATGTACGAGTCTTCATGTATTTTATTGTACATGATGCCGAACCTAAGGTGAGGAAACCGTTTTGTTTATGGTATTGTTTTGTTAATTAATTAAATTAACAAGAAAACAAACACCATAAATAAAACCGTTTATTGTACATTATTCTGAATAAAACATTTGATAAAATTATATTTTTTTTTTTTTTTTTTTTTTTAGTCGGTACAGTCATATTTTTCATGTTAGTCAATCTTGACGTCTTTTTTGTAGTCAACCTAGCTTGTATTATGATTTTTTCCTAGTTATAATGTCATTGTGAGGACCACAGTGGAAATAAGTCTTTTGACTTTGTGCCATCCTCGGATATACAATTAATTACTATGTACGAGTCTTCATGTATTTTATTGTACATGATGCCGAACCTAAGGTGAGGAAACCGTTTTGTTTATGGTATTGTTTTGTTAATTAATTAAATTAACAAGAAAACAAACACCATAAATAAAACCGTTTATTGTACATTTTTCTGAATAAAACATTTGATAAATTTATATAATTTTTTTTTTTTTTTTTTTTTGTCGGTACAGTCATATTTTTCATGTTAGTCAATCTTGACGTCTTTTTTGTAGTCAACCTAGCTTGTATTATGATTTTTTCCTAGTTATAATGTCATTGTGAGGACCACAGTGGAAATAAGTCTTTTGACTTTGTGCCATCCTCGGATATACAATTAATTACTATGTACGAGTCTTCATGTATTTTATTGTACATGATGCCGAACCTAAGGTGAGGAAACCGTTTTGTTTATGGTATTGTTTTGTTAATTAATGAAATTAACAAGAAAACAAACACCATAATTAAAACCGTTTATTGTACATTTTTCTGAATAAAACATTTGATAAATTTATATAATTTTACGCGAGTGGAACTTTTTTCTTCGATATAATTACACATATGGACATATTGAACTGTCATGTGAAGAAATGAACTACTCGCCCCCTAGCCACACTTCCGTATACAGTACTTATTCTTGTATTGAATTACAGGTTGATCGTCACCAAATCATCCATTCACACAGCTCTGAGGCCTAAGCATCGCATCATTTCACCCGACTGTCACTGTAAGTAGATTGGAATAATTTGGGCTAATTATAGCCCTTTGTTAGTGTGAATGAGTTCCAAAGTGGCAGTTCTGTGACTTTTTTTTTATTAATGCCCTATTGTTCCAGTGATTTTTTTTTATTCTATGTATGAAAGTGCATGAGCAATCAGATAATAAGGCCATTTCTACCAATACATAAGAGTAGATATACAGCAGGGTCGGTGCATGGTTGTTGAAGACGTGGTGACGTCTGGGTCATCATCCATAGTTGGAATGGGCTGGTGGAATGGAGCAGATGGTCACGAGTTTATTGTGCATCTTTGTTTTAATAGCGACTGCTTCCAAGGTGGTGGTTAGTGGTAATTCCACTTGGGGGAGGCAGTCGTTAACTGCAACTGCGACTCCCCCCCCCCCTCCAGGCGCCAACCTGTCCTTCCTATAGGTGGTAAAGTTCTTAAGTTTGAACTCGACACTGGGCTTAAGGAGCGTTTCTTGTAGACATATGACTGAGGGGTCGTTTCGCGAGTAAAAAATGACTAGGTTATTTAATTTACTTGTAACACCTCGGCAATTCCACTGGATTATTTTCATTTATTTATTTTTTTTTTTTTTTTTTTATTTATTTATTTATTTTTTTTCTATTTATGTGTTTGGGTTTCTTCCTTTCTTGGCCTTAGTGGGAGAGGTGTGTTTAACCCTGGATGAACAGTCTGGGCTAGAAATAGGACTTAAAAATGGCTTTTGGGAACCGGAGGTCTCCATTTGGACATGGTCTTGTGTATGTGTAGGCACACGTTTGGGAAGCTCTGGGATGGCCGGGGAAGGAAGGAAGGAAGGAAGGTGCGAGTGTGTTTGCTTGCTAGTTTGGTGATGTTCTTTGTCCTTGTTGGAGTGCTTGTTCTGTGTTTCAATGGTTCTATAAGTTTTCTTTACTGCCAAAGCATGGGAAGTTGCTCCGGAGGTACTAGTTGGGGTAACTAGTCTTTCCATCACATGCTTCCGTTCTTTGTGGAAGGATATGCCACAAGTTGCTTTTTCTGTATAGATTTTTTGTTGTACTTTGAAAGTGGGACTGTCTCGGGAGGTGGATGCATGGTTGTTATTGGAGGGTCAGCTAACGAATTGAAACACAGCAGAGGAAGCATCCGTAGGATGTTGGCCTGCACACTTAGCGCATATGACTGTTTGTTTGCTGTAGAATTTGGCAAGGTGACCATATTTGAAACCTTTGTTGCTGCGCAAAGGGTTAGGGACATATGGTCGTGTTGGGACATGGATGTATCCTATTTTGACGTGGTCAGGGAGGGTTGTTGAATTGAATGTGAGGATTAGGAAGGGCGTGTTCACTCGCACGTTCATTTCCCGTTCCAGTCGCGTGATGAATTTAACTTAGGTAGGTCAAACACCACCAGAGGCGCCACCGTTGATAAAGAGCCCAATAGCGCGTCATTTTATGCGCACGTCATGCAAACGGCCAAATTTACATACCGCCGGATATTTCATTCATACAAATGTTATACGAGTGTATTTACTACGATCGTAGTAAATTTCAAACGATTACATCATCAGTTACATGTCGGTACATAAAAATATAAGATAAACATGGCGGCTTGCATTCAGCAGTAAATCGAAAATTGGTTTATGTTTCAGCGTAAAAAATGAGCTAAATAAATTCAGAGTGCGGGCAACTAACCAAAAATAACGAAAACTACAAGTCTCGCGGATTATTCTTATACCAAAATAAAGGCAGCGTGATACGGTAGAGCTGAGAAATCGGTGGTACTAATTAGTTTTTTATTCTATCGGGTCGGATTATCGGATAACATCAACATCCATCCCGCCATCTTATCAAACTTCCCTCTATTAAGTTTGTTACTATTATGTTATTAGTGTAATAGACTTATAGTTGAATTATTTGAACTATTTTCTTTAAAATGTGTGATTTTCATGTAATTTGATCAAAGAGAAGTTACGTTTTTATCCTTCGTAATATTACGGACCACAGCTACGATTCGTCCTGCCCGCTATGATCACTGGTGGTATGGATCAAACTACACTATTAAGTTTGTTACTATTGTGCTATTAGTGTAATAACTTGCATATAGTTGAATTATTCAAACTATTTTCTTTAAAATGTGTGATTTTAATGTAATTTGACGGTATTCGTAGCTGTGGTGGGTAATTTTGCAAAGGATAGAAACGTAATTCTATGATCAAATTACATGGAAATCACACATCTTATAGAAAATAGGTCTAATAATGCAACCATATATTAAATTTTTATATAAAATTGTGCCTGTCAGTAAAAACCGTCATTGTTTACGTTTGATCGGCGATTAGTCAGACCGCACGTTTCGGCCCGATTTTCTGTGAAAAAATAGGCCCGATTTAATTCCATTCAAAATGCAATATCTCGAGAACTAGGACAGCTAGATGGATAATTCAAATGGCATTATACTCATAGCAACTTTTTGCATCCCATGAGAACTATTTGAGCTCAAATATCAGGAATTTTATTTTCATGTTGACCTAGCTAACTTGGTTTACTTAGTGAAGTTCGGAGGTGGATCTTGACAGCTGTAGTGGACTACCGCTGCTGCCAGTCCTGTTGTCCCTCCTGGCGAGGGTCAGTCAGTTGGTCTGGTAGTGAGTTTGGAGGGAACCTACTGATGGCGGTGTAGCCTGGCACTGACTGGAGGCTCGTCTGGCAGCACCTTGTGCAGGAACCTGTCCAGTGCATGTTTGAAGCTGTGCACTGCCGAGCATTTAGTTTTCTCTCTGAACTCTGTTGGGAGGGCGTTGAAGATTTTTGGACCCTCATGGCTTAGGCTGGTTGCCAGTAGGGTCTTGATTAATCCTTTCCGGGGCTCTTGATGGGAGAGTTTGTCACTGAAGCCCATGCCTTACACTGTGGTATGGCTTGATTGTTGAGGGCGTGGGTGGGGTCTGGAAGAAGCCCCTGAAGGATTTTCCATGTGTAAATGGCCCTGTATCTTTCCTCCTCCTCCTCCTCCTCCTCCTCCTCCTCCTTTGTTGGGAGTAGGGACCTAGTGAGTGCTCCCAGGCGATCCCAATAGTTGAAATCTTGCATCCCTTTGATATGCTGCCTGGTGTAGTTCCTTTGGACAGTTTGAAGGATCTGGATGTCTCGACGTTTGTGTGGCGACCAGAGTTGGCTACAATAGTCCAGGATTGGTTGAATAAGCAACTTGCAGAGGGTAAGCATCACTTGAAGCTCTCTTGAGGAGAAAGTCGTTAGGACCCAGCTGGCCCTCCCTCCCTCCTGCTCTTTTCACTGACTGCATGATGTGGTGCTGGAAAGTGTCAGCATCATCACTTAAGGGAATGCCCAGGCTGCTTTTTACATGGGCATTGGGTGTGATTTTCCTAGCTCTTTGTGAGTGCAGTTGAGTGTTGTCTTTAATGCCTTGGTTTGTGCCACATCTCAAAATCTCAAAGTTCTCTTGGTTGAATTGCACGTTGCAGTCGTTGGCCCATGCATAAACTGAGTTGAGATGGTCTTGTTGCACGTCCCCACTTTGCCGCAAAGCATGGCTAATGTGGGTATCATCGGCCAAAGACAGGAGGGTTGAGTCCACATTCCTATTTGTCATTGATATGGATTAGGAATAGGAGGAAGGGGCCGAGTACAGATCCTTATGGTACTTGGCTTATTACCTTGGATTCAATGGACTTGACACCATCAATGGCGACCGTTTGTGTACAGTCTGTCAGGAAGTTGTGAAGCCAGACTCCTAGCTTCCCTGAGATTCCTAGATCCCTAGATCCCTTGCCCTGTGGAGGAGGAGGAAGAGGAGGAGGCCACCGTGGTCCACCTTGTGGAAGGCTTTGGCAAAGTCTAGGAATACTACGTCAACATTTCTCCCCTCCCACAGGTTGTGTAGTAGCCAGTCGTAGTGTGCCCGTAGGTTTGAGAGGCATGACCGACCTTTCCTGAAACCTTGCTTATTCTCTTTAATGGGTTTATTCACTTGAAGGTGTGTGAACAGCTTGTCCCTTACGCATTTCTCAATTACCTTGACAATGAGGGTGGGACGTGAGGGCGACAGGTCGATAGTTCTTTGGCAAGGTCCGATCTCCTCCTCCTCCTCTGCCTCCTTTACCTCCTTTACCACCTCCTCCTTCTCTGCCTCCTTTACCACCTCCTCCTCCCCCTCCTCCTCCTCCCCCTCCTCCTCCTCCCCCCTCCTCCTCCTCCCCCTCCTCCTCCTCCCCCTCCTCCTCCTCCCCCTCCTCCTCCTCCCCCTCCTCCTCCTCCTCCTCCTCCTCCTCCTCCTCCTCCCCCTCCTCCTCCCCCTCCTCCTCCTCTCCTCCCCCCCCTCCTCCTCCCCTCTCCTCCTCCTCCTCCTCCTCCTCCTCCTCCTCCTCCTCCTCCTCCTCCTTTGTATAATATTGGGCTTATGATGGCTTGTTTTAGTAGTGCCGGAATCTCTCTTTTGTCTAGGGAGGTTAACCACAACACAGGGATTGGGGATTGGGACTGCCAAGAACTTACCTCTGCAGCATTTTAGGAGTAGGATTGCCGGAACGCCATCTTCTGTCAGGTCCAGTCCAGTGGCCGAGTTAATCCTGAGCTCCTTGATGACCTTTTTGATGTTCCCTACTGTCACTCACTTGGATGTTGTCAAGCTGGTTGAGGTTGGTGGTCACCTGGTTGAAGAAAAAGGTTGTGGGATGGATGGATGGAGGATTTCCATGTGTGTCTTTGGTATGCTGAACATGCTGTCGTATTGGTGTGCCAGCATTTGGCTGGCAGGTTTCCTGTGGGTCATCTGCTGTTATGGTTCCTTGTGTGTCAGAGAAGATTGTTTTCTCTGACCTGCAATTGCTGACCGATTGTTGATTATTGGTCCAAAAGAGGTCCAGTATGTTGTTCCTTCTAGTCGGCTCCATTATATGCTGGTTAAGGAACAGTTTGTCAGTCAGCGGTCTCTAGAAGGAGTTTGGCTTGGGCTTGGTCTTCTAGAGTGCCCCCACCGACTTGTTCTGCCGATATCAGCAGGCCAGCATAGAAAGTTGGGGAAGTTGAAGTGGTGGCCACACATGATATCTGTCATGGCATGTGGGGTGGTCAGTCAGTCTCCAGCACTTGGTTCAGCTTTTCCAAAGCTTTGAGATTGCACTGAGGTGGACGGACGGTAGCAGTTGACAATGATCAGATTTGTTGGTGATATGTAAGGCTAGGAGTTCTATCACCCCGTTTGAGTGGGATAACAGTGTCTTGGTGTGGGTGGCTAGATTGTGCCTGCCTGAGGTTGACCATTGCACCACCATGGCAAAGGTCTTGTTGAAGGACTGTTCTGTCGTCAAGGCTGTTTACTCTCCTGTATATTTTTGCATCATGAGTGTAAGAATAACTTGCCACTGGACCAGATATCGTCAAATGGTCATTTACAAAGATCAGAAACAAAACCAGACCTAGTGTGCTACCTTCCTTCCTTCCTTCCTTCCTTCCTTCCTTCCTTCCTTCCTTTCTTTCTTTCTTCCTTCCTTCCTTGAGGGACACCTCTCCATACATTAATCCATCCTGAATATAGACCCGATTGAAACCCTCGTGTCTTCTGTTCTCATGGAAGGCTTGAATGATGAATCCTCCTCCACATGTCCCTTCAATGCCCACAGATTTTCAAAGATCTTGCATGGAATTGACATCAGACTCCCTGGACGATAGTTGAAGGCCTTTATTTTGTTTCCGTTCTTGAATATTGGAGTAATATTGGCTTTTCCCCAATCTTGCGGGATTGCCCCTGATGTTAATGATTCCTCAACGATGTATAGAAGTGGAAGAGAGAGAGAGAGTGAGAGTGAGTGAGTGAATAGTGGCACATTCTTTGAGCATTTTGGGGTGAACCCCATGTGGGCCTGGTGCTGATGTCTCCTAAAGTTATTGGTTCCAATGCCTGCCTTTTGGATGATATCCATTATGCCTCCTATAATTAAGGTGGGTGGGTTGATGAGAGCACCTCCATGGAACTAACTGCCTCTCTGTAACTCCTCCTGGATTTGCTGGCAGCTTCCTGCATGAACACTTTGTGAAATTGTGTATTCAGCAGCAACTGGCATGTTTCCAAGGTGGAGCTAGTTACCGTTCCATCCTCTTCCATCAGCCTATTGACACCCACTTTTTAACCTTTGTTTTGCTGAGGGCATAAGCGCAAAAGGCTCTTGTGTTGCCTTTGATGATGTCTGGCCAGTTGCTCAAAATCATATTGTTTCTCTCACAATGGGAGTAAGCATCACAATTTATCCTGTTAGATAGCTCCACTACACCGTCAGTTGTAGTAAACACACAATGGCGTCCTATGAAAATTAGACAGTTGAGCATTTAATTAAAAGTTGAATTGGCAACAAACGGAGCACTTGTCTCTGGGAGGAAGGAGAATTTGATAGAAGGTAAGATATCGTACTTACTTTCAAGACAATTTCAAGTAACAATAGTCCTTTGTTACTGTGTAAATATCCATTTTATTAGTCGGAGTGTTCACCTTAACGTCTATCGAAGCAAAGGAATATTGTACTCTAATACCACGGCCTGCCATAATACTGTCCCCAGATTCAAACATATGTCCATGTTACCTTGTATTAAACAAGATATTTTGATTATCTGCCTGTCAGATGCGCTGCCACCGTAGCTATCACTCGCATAAGAAATTAGTCCACCTGGAGTGCAGCCAATCATTGTCTTGAATGTGTTGCGATTTTTATAAGTGGGAAAAAGTTGCACTCTGTGAATTAACATTACTGGGCTTTTGAATCGGCACCTCTGTTGCATCCAAAATTACTCTTGTTGATGGAAATTGTTTTTTGAAGTTCACTGGTATTAAGTCCTGCACTGTTTCTTTCTGGCCAAAAATTGATTTCTTGGAGTTGGAAGAACAAAATTAATCCATACATTCACAACTTTTGACGCACAAGTTTGACTGACTCAACAAAATGGATAATTCAATATCATCTTTGGCCTATCTCAACTTGATTATAGTTACAAACGACTGATCTTCCGCTAATAATAAATCATAGTCCATTCCATCAATATTATTAAGGAAAAATGTGCAAAGTCATTAAATCCTGTATAATACTGAATGGCCTTATTGTCATTTTTAAACCGGAAGATTGAGAATCTAGCATTCATAGAATTTATCTCGCACTGGATACCGTAGTCCTGGACCGATTTCTCTGCGTCAGCGTCACTTTGTAGAATCTCCTTTTCCCTTTCGTTGCCAACATCTTGAATATTGGATTCATTTTGAAATAAACGTCTCCTCTTAGGTGCTCTTTCTGCATTTAGTGTTGAGGTGAATGTGGATAATGTATTAAAATCAAAAATAGATGGAACCGCACCAGGTTTCAGGCTCTTACGAGAACCTGAAATTAAAGCAAAGAAAATTTAGTCCTTTGCTTATCTTAGGAAGCAAAGGAGTAAGGTTAGGGTAAGTTGGTGGGCTCTTCCTTGTTTCCTCCTCTATATATTGGTACAATGTTAGCATTTTTGCAGTCATTAGGTATCTTTCCTTCTTTGAGTGAGCTATTAATTATGTTGTGTATTTTGTGTGTTAGTTTTTCTTTGCATTCCTTTAGAATCCAATTTGCAATACCATCTTGGCCATGTGATTTTCTGACGTCAAGTTTTGACAGGTGTTCTGATATTTGTTTTTGTGTTGTAAATCATTCATGTGGGGAGATCGCTTGTTATTATCTTGGTCCCAATTTTGCATTTTCTCTCTGGTGAAGACAGATTTAAAGTGATTGTTCATGACTTGGGCCATTTCTAATTCTTGTGTGTATTCTATATTTCCTTGGAGTAGTTTCATCATTTCCTGTTTGTTTTCAAGTTTACCATTCACATATCGATAGAATTGTTTGATTTGATCTTTGCATTTATTTATATCCTTTTCATGGTTCCTTTTCTCCTCTCTTCTCACTTTAACATACTCATTTCTATAGTTTATGTAAATTTGCCATTTGCTAGTTTATTTGATTTGATATTTTTAAATATCTTTTCTCCACCTTTTCCAAGCTTTGTCCTCTCAGTCTTTTGCCTCGCTGCATCTCTTATTGAACCAACATTTAATGTACTCTGTCGCTTTTGTCTTGATACATGCCTGTTTACCCCTTCATAATTGTAATTTTCCATCAATATATTCCATTTCTCTTCCACTGTTGTCTCTTCCATATAGAATGTTTCCCAGTCTGCATTCCGGAAGAATGTCTTTAGTTTTGCAAAGTCTGTTTTGTTGTACATCAATCTTCCTTTCCTATGCTTTTCATTTCTCTCCATGTCTATTTCTTCCTTTAGTACAGTTTCGATGAGTATATGGTCAATCTTTTCAGTTGGTGTCTTGTAATGGAATTTGTCCATAATTTCAGGTTCTGTTGTAAATATTAAATCTAGTTTCAATGTATGTGTATATGTATGTTTATGTATGCGTATACATGTATGTGTGTATATGTAAATATGTATATGTGTGTGTGTGTATATGTATGTATTTACCTAGTTGTATTTTGCGGGAAGGGGAGCTATGCTCGTGATGTCCCGCCATTGTATCTCGCAGTGTCTAGTTTGTTTTTAAACTCATGAATGGTTTTTGCGCATACTATTTCATTATCCAGTTTGTTCCAAGTGTCCAAAACTCTGTGGAAAACTCTTTTTCTTCAGTTCTCTTCTATAGCTATGTTTTTTTATTTTCTTTCCATGTCCTCTTGTGTTTCTTTTGTCCCAGTTAAGTAAGTTCTCTCCATCAAGTATCTCTGTGCCTTTCATGATTCTGTAGATGGTCAATAGGTCACCTCTCTCTTCTTTGCTCCAGTGTCGGCAACTCCAGTTTAGCCAATCTCTCCTCGTATGATAGGTTTGCAATTGCAGGTGCCATTTATGTAGCTGCTCTTTGGATTCTTTCTATTTTCTTTATATTCTTTTTGGTACTGGGGGACCACAATGTCGCTGCATACTCTAATCTAGGCCTTATCAATGTAACCAATATTTTTTTTATAATGTCTTCGTCTAAGTATGTAAATGCCACTTTTATTGATCTTAGCAAGTTGTGAGTCTCCCCGACAATTTTGTTAATCTGTATATCATAGGACAAGTCGTTCGTGATAATTACACCCAAATCTTTTTCGGATCCTACTTTCTTTACTTCCTTGGTTCCAATTGTATATTTTCCTGATATTCTGTTTTTGCTTTTTCCAAACTCCATTATGCTACACTTCTTAGTATTAAAGTCCACTTCCCATTTCTGACTCCAGTTCCATACCCTATTTAGGTCTTCTTGCAGTGCTTCACAGTCCTCATCAGTTTCTACTTTCCTTAACAGTTTGGCGTCATCAGCAAAGAAGCTCATGTAGCAGTTCACGTCCTCGTCCATGTCATTCATATAGATAGCAAACATTATTGGTGCCAGTACAGATCCTTGCGATACTCCACTGATCACCTCTTTCCAATCTGAATATTTTTCTCTGAACACTACTCTCATCTTTCTACCAGTCAGAAAGTCCTCCATACATTTTAGTAGGTTTCCTTGTATTCCTCCTATGTGTTCCAGTTTTTTTTTCTTTAGTAATTTTCTGTGTGGTACTTTGTCAAAGGCTTTTTGCAAGTCTAGGAATGCACAATCAGCCCATCCATTTCTTTCTTGCACTATGTCTATTAGTCTTGAGTAAAAGCATATTAAGTTTGTGGTACATGATCTTCCTTGTCTGAACCCGAATTGTCTTGGGTTTAATATGTTGTCTTCCAGATGTTTTACCCATCTATTCTTGATTATTTTCTCACAAATTTTGGCTATAGTGCTTGTTAGTGATACTGGCCTATAGTTGGTGGGTTCTTCCTTGTTTCCTCCTTTATATATTGGTACAATGTTAGCATTTTTACAGTCCGTGGCTTTCTTTCCTTCTTTGAGTGAGCTGATTATTAAGATGTGTATTTTGTCTGTTCTTCTTTGCACTCCTTTAGAATCCAATTTGCAATACCATCCGGCCATGTGATTTTCTTACATCCAGTCTTGATAGATGTTCTGATATTTCTTTTAGTGATGTTGTAAACTCACTCATGTGGGGAGATTGCTTGTTATTATCTATGTCCCAATTTTGTATTTTCTCTCTGGTGAAGACAGAATTAAAGTGATTGTTCATGACTTCGGCCATCTCTAAATCTTCTGTGTATTCTATATTTCCTTGGCATAGTTTCACCATTTCCTGTTTGGTTTTAAGTTTACCATTCACATACATCTGAGCATCCAGGAGGTGCTCAGATGAGAGGGAGGGTGGGAGGGGTGTGTAGTGTATTTAGGGATGAAATGGGTGGGAGTGTTTTTATGCCTTTCCCTTTTTGGCTACCCCCCTCGGAAGGGGGAAAAAGCCTTGGTATATGTATGTATGTATGTATTCACATACCGATAGAATAGCTTGGGTTGATCTTTGCATTTGTCTATAATATCCTTCTCATGGTTCCTTTTTTCCTCTTGTCTCACATTAACATACTCATTTCTACAGATTATATAAATTTGCCATTTGCTTTGTTTTTTGTCTTTTCTCCACTTTTTCCAAGCTTTGTCCCTTCTGTCTTTTGCCTCACTGCATCTTTTGTTGAACCAACATTTAATGTACTCACTCTCTCGCTTTTGTCTTGGTACATGCCTGTTTACCCCTTCATTGTAATTATCCATCAATATATTCCATTTCTCTTCCACTGTTGTCTCTTCCCTATAAAAATTTTCCCAGTTTACATTCAGGAAGAGTGTCTTTAGTTTTGCAGTCTGTTTTGTTGTACATCAATCTTCCTTTCCTATGCTTTTGGTTCCTCTCCATGTCTGTGTCTTCCTTTAGTACAGTTTCGATGAGTACATGGTCACTCTTTCCAATTGGTGTCTCGTACTGGACTTTATCCACTATTTCAGGTTCTGTTGTAAATATTAGATCTAGTTTCGATGGCTCTTCATTGTTTCTGTACCTTGTGTTTTCACTGACCCATGGGGTCATTGTGTACTTCATGGTCATGTCTAGCAGTACATTGCCCCACGAGTCATCTCCTCCTTGCACTGTCATGCTGTCCCAACAAATTCCTTTGCAATTGAAGTCCCCCATAATTACCAGATTACACTTACCCATTAGTATCTCATTTAGTGATTTTCTTGTATCTTCTAGCATTTTTGTATGTTAGTTTTCTTTCCAAGCATTCGATTTTTGGAGGCACATATGTCACCACAAACTTTCTGCTTTTCATATTCTTGCCTTCGACTTTTATCATGATCAGTTCAACATTACCTTTGCCCTCTGCAATTTTTGTCACCTTTAGGTCTTTCTTGGCCAAGAACGTGATTCCCCCTCCCTGTTTCTTGTCCCTGTATTTTATCCAGTAATTGTATAGACCTTGTCCAATAACGATTGATGGTATTTCACGTCTTAGTTTAGTCTCTACAATTCCCATTGTCTGGTTTTGCTTCTAACAGATAATCATCGAGTTCGTTCAGTCCTGAAATTAGTCCGTCAATGTTGGTATAGGCCACTTTTAATTTTCTTCCTTCTCCCTGGTTTTTTCGTTTTGATGCGCCATTGTATTAATCTCAAGTCTTACTCTCTACTGGAATTGTTTGCATTCTGTCTCCGTTCTCATCAAGTTTTTTTCCTTTGATTCTTCTCTTAGTGCCCTTTCTTTTTCTAATTCCTCAGTACTCATTTCTCTTTTTATCCATATCTTATTGTTCTTTTCACTGTTTGCCAAGTTGCCTACTTTTTCAAATATGTCTTCTACTACCATTTGTGACCTTAGTTTTATCTTTAGAGGTCGATTCCTATCCTTAGTATAGCGACCGATTCTACAAGTCTCTTCCAGGTCTATGCCTGAATCTCTGTCTCCCCCCTGAATTTCATTTAGGATTTCTACTGCTGTCTCTCTTTCTTCTTTTTCCCTCATGTACCTCGCCAATCCTTGTTTTTCCTTTAGTCCATATACCACAATACATTTTTTCCTATCTACTGTATCCCTGACCCAATTTGCTTTTTCGTTAATCACTTGTATGATTGTGTCTTTTGCATTATCCTGCATTTGCTGCTTGACTATTTCTTTGAAAGCAATTTCCTTATTTTCAATGTTTTCCTTCCATTTCTTAATTTCCTGGATACTATCCCCACCTAGGTTCTCTTGGATCTTTTGTGTCAATTCTTGTAATTTATTGTTCACCTCCTGCTTTAGATTTTCGCTATTGTTATTATCATTAGTTTTCTTCTTTTCATTATCATTCTTCAGTTCATTTATATCCCTTTTCATTTCTTTAATCTCGTTTGTAAGATCCAAATTGGTTTTTCTTAGGTCCGAAATTTCGTGGCTCGCCTGAGCTAAGCAATCTATTAATCCAATAACCTCTTTTCTCAAGTCCATAATTTCATTCTCCCACCGAAACCTATTTTTGCTCATATCTCTCTCTATCTCTAATAATCTACTTAAGTTCTTTCTTTTATACTTACTAAATCCTGGGAAATCATTATCATTATAACACGTGTTGGAATAGTTAGTTTACATCGCGGTTCAATAGACTGACGCCAGATGGCTCCGATTCGTGACTGGCTTTCGAGTCGTTGTTTTCATTCATTTTCGCTAAATCCGAGTTAATACAATTGACTAGCACTGCAGAGATATCATTTCGGGTACTCACGTTCACTCCCCACCCCTACAATACAAACCAGGTTTCCTTTTTCGTCGTAAATCCTCTTCTTCTTGGTCACGCGACAACGACGACGACGACGACGACGGAGATGTTTACGGCGTGTGTGTGTGTGTGTGTACATGTATGTGTGTGTGTACATGTATGTGTGTGTACATGTGTGTGTATATGTATATGTATGTGTGTGTGTATATGTATGTATGTGTGTATATGTATGTATGTGTGTGTATGTATATGTGTGTATTTACCTAGTATTTTACGGAAGGGGAGCTATGCTCGTGGTGTCCCGCCTTTTATCTCGCATTGTCTAGTTTACTTTTAAATATGAATGGTTTTTGTGCATACTATTTCATTATCCAGTTGGTTGCAATTGTCCAATACTCTATGTGGAAAACTGTTTTTCTTGTTCACTTCTGTAGTTTTTTTTTTTTTTTCTCTCTCTCTCTCTCTCTCTCTCTCTCTCTCTCTCTCTCTCTCCATGTCCTCTTGTGTTTCTCTTGTCATAGTTTAGTAAGTCCTCTCTATCAAGTATCTCTGCCTCTCATGATTCTGTAGATGGTCAGTAGGTCACCTCTCTTCTTTGGTTCAGCATCGGCAAATCCAGTTTAGCCTATCTCTCCTCATATGATAGGTTTGCAAGTGCAGATGCCATTTTAGCTGCTGTTCATTGGATTCTTTCTATTTTCTTTATATTCGTTTTGGTGCTTGGGTGACCACAATGTCGCTGCATGCTATTCTAGGCCTTACCAAAGTAACCAACTTTTTTTTTTTTTTATCATGTCTTCGTCCAAGTATGCAAATGCCACTTTTATTGATCTTAGCAAGTTGTAAGTCTCCCCGACTATTTTGTTAATCTGTTTATCATAGGACAAGTCGTTTGTGATAATTACCCCCAAATCTTTTACGGATCCTACGTTCTTTACCTCCTTGGTTCCAATTGTATATTTTCCTGATATTCTGTTTTTGCTTTTTCCAAACTCCATTATGCTACAGTTTTTAGTATTAAAGTCCACTTCCCATTTCTGACTAGTTCCATACCTCCTTCAGGTGTTCCTGCAGTGCTTCAGACCTTATCAGTTTCTACTTTCCTTAACAGTTTGGCGTCGTCTGCAAAGAAGCTCGTGTAACAATTCACATCCTCGTCCATGTCATTCACATAAATAGCAAACATTACTGGTGGCAATACAGATCCTTGCGGTACTCCACTGATCACCTCTTTCCAATGTGAATATTTTTCTGAGCACTACTCTCATCTTTCTATCCATCAGGAAGTCCTCCGGCCATTGTAGTACGTTCCCTTGTATTCCTCCTGTGATCCAATTTTTTATTTATTTAATTTTTTTTTTTTTTTTTAATAGTAATTTTTCTGTGTGGTACTTTGTCAAAGGCTTTTTGCAAGTCTAGGAAGGCACAATCAGCCCATCCATTTCTTGCACTATGTCTATTAGTCTTGAGTAGAAGTATACTAAGATCGTCGTGCATGATCATGCTTGTCTGAACCCAAATTGTCTTGGGTTTATTATGTTATTGTCTTCCAGATGTTTTACCCATCTATTCTTAATGATTTTCTCACAAACTTTGGCTATAGTGCTTGTTAGTGATAGTGGCCTATAGTTGGTGGGCTCTTCCTTGTTTCCTCCTCTATATATTGGTGCAATGTTAGCATTTTTGCAGTCATTAGGTATCTTTCCTTCTTTGAGTGAGCTATTAATTATGTGTATTTTGTGTGTTAGTTTTTCTTTGCATTCCTTTAGAATCCAATTTGCAATACCATCTTGGCCATGTGATTTTCTGACGTCAAGTTTTGACAGGTGTTCTGATATTTCTTTTTGTGTTGTAAATAACTCATGTGGGGAGATCGCTTGTTTATCTTGGTCCCAATTTTGTATTTTCTCTCTGGTGACTTGGGCCATTTCTAATTCTTGTGTGTATTCTATATTTCCTTGGAGTAATTTCACCATTTCCTGTTTGTTTTTAAGTTTACCATCACATATCGATAGAATAGTTTGGGTTGATCTTTGCATTTATCTATAATATCCTTTTCATGGTTCCTGTTCTCCTCTCTTCTCACTTTAACTTACTCATTTCTATAGTTTATGTAAATTTGCCATTTGCTAGTTTTTTTAAATTTTATTTTATTTATTTTTTTTAATATCTTTTCTCCACCTTTTCCAAGCTTTGTCCTTTCAGTCTTTTGCCTCGCTGCATCTTTTGTCGAACCAACATTTAATATACTCTGTCGCTTTTGTCTTGGTACATGCCTGTTTACCCCCTTCATAATTGTAATTTTCCATCAATATATTCCATTTCTCTTCCACTGTTGTCTCTTCCATATAGAATGTTTCCCAGTCTGCATTCCGGAAGAATGTCTTTAGTTTTGCAAAGTCTGTTTTGTTGTACATCGATCTTCCTTTCCTATGCTTTTCATTTCTCTCCATGTCTATTTCTTCCTTTAGTACAGTTTCGATGATTATATGGTCAATCTTTCCAGTTGGTGTCATGTAATGGAATTTGTCCATAATTTCAGGTTCTGTTGTAAATATTAAATCTAGTTTCAATGTATGTGTATATGTGTGTGTGTGTATTTACCTAGTTGTATTTTACGGGAAGGGGAGCTATGCTCGTGAGGTCCCGTCTTCATATCTCATTTTATCTAAACTATTTTTAAATTCATGTATTGTTTTTGCACACACCACTTTCTCATCTAACTGGTTCCAGCTGTCTATTCCTCTGTGAGGAAAGCTGTTCTTTTTCAGATCTCTTCTATAGCTGTCTTTCTGTGTGTGTGTGTGTATTTACCTAGTTGTAATTTACGGGAAGAGGAGCTATGCTCGTGGTGTCCCGTCTTCATATCTCATATTATCTAAACTATTTTTAAATTCATGTATTATTTTTGCACACACTACTTTCTCATCTAACTTGTTCCAACTGAATTATTTTGTGAGGAAAGCTGTTTTTTTTTTTGTTTTTTTCTTCACATCTCTTCTATGGCTCTCTTGATTTTCTTTCCGTGCCCTCTTGTATTTCTATTGTGTGTGTGTATGTGTATATATATTAGCACTGGCAAATTCTTGGGCCCAATCTACATTTGCAATGAATTTGTTTGCCTTTGCATAATTCCCTTTAAAATAGTTGTTAGTCATCTTTGAACTTTATAGCTTTGAACGCTTTGAACTTTATCGTTTTATTATTTTATTATATTTATTATTTTTATATTATTTATACTATATCAAAGTATTTATTATATGGTTTTTAATTGTAAGTATACTTTTTAACTATAATAGTTTTTAACTTTTTATAGTTGATAATTATAGTTTATAACTATATAGTTTATGATTGTTTTATAGTTTATAACTATTTCTCATAGGTTTTAAGTATTTTTATACTTACTATAGTTTAACTTTTTATAGTTTACACTATTTTGATAGTTTAAACTATTTTGATAGTTTAAATTATTTTGAGAGTTTAAACTAGACAGTTTAAACTAGACAGTTTTAACTATTTAGATAGTTTTAACTATTTAGATAGTTTTAACTATTTAGATAGTTTTAACTATTTAGATAGTTTTAACTATTTAGATAGTTTTAACTATTTAGATAGTTTTAACTATTTAGATAGTTTTAACTATTTAGATAGTTTTAACTATTTTGATAGTTTTAACTATTTTGATAGTTTTAACTATTTTGATAGTTTAAACTATTTTGATAGTTTAAACTATTTTGATAGTTTAAACTATTTTGATAGTTTAAACTATTTTGATAGTTTAAACTATTTTGATAGTTTAAACTATTTTGATAGTTTAAACTATTTTGATAGTTTTAACTATTTTGATAGTTTTAACTATTTTGATAGTTTTAACTATTTTGATAGTTTTAACTATTTTGATAGTTTTAACTATTTTGATAGTTTTAACTATTTTGATAGTTTTAACTATTTTGATAGTTAACTATTTTGATAGTTTTAACTATTTTGATAGTTTTAACTATTTTGATAGTTTTAACTATTTTGATAGTTTTAACTATTTTGATAGTTTTAACTATTTTGATAGTTTTAACTATTTTGATAGTTTTAACTATTTTGATAGTTTTAACTATTTTGATAGTTTTAACTATTTTGATAGTTTTAACTATTTTGATAGTTTTAACTATTTTGATAGTTTTAACTATTTTGATAGTTTTAACTATTTTGATAGTTTTAACTATTTTGATAGTTTTAACTATTTTGATAGTTTTAACTATTTTGATAGTTTTAACTATTTTGATAGTTTTAACTATTTTGATAGTTTTAACTATTTTGATAGTTTTAACTATTTTGATAGTTTTTACTATTTTGATAGTTTTTACTATTTTGATAGTTTTTACTATTTTGATAGTTTTAACTGGATAGTTTTAACTGGATAGTTTTTACTATTTTGATAGTTTTTACTATTTTGATAGTTTTTACTATTTTGATAGTTTTTACTATTTTGATGGATTTTACTATTTTGATAGTTTTTACTATTTTGATAGTTTTTACTATTTTGATAGTTTTTACTATTTTGATAGTTTTTACTATTTTGATAGTTTTTACTATTTTGATAGTTTTTACTATTTTGATAGTTTTTACTATTATTGTTTTTAATTTGATAGTTTTTTACTATTTGATAGTTTTTACTATTTTGATAGTTTTTACTATGGTAGTTTTTACTATGATAGTTTTTACTATGATAGTTTTTACTATGATAGTTTTTACTATTTTGATAGTTTTTACTATTTTGATAGTTTTTACTATTTTGATAGTTTTTACTATTTTGATAGTTTTTACTATTTTGATAGTTTTTACTATTTTGATAGTTTTTACTATTTTGATAGTTTTTACTATTTTGATAGTTTTACTATTTTGATAGTTTTACTATTGTGATAGTTTAACTATTGTGATAGTTTAACTAGTTTTTACTATTGTGATAGTTTAACTATTGTGATAGTTTAACTATTGTCATCGTTTTGAACTATTGTGATAGTTTTGAACTATTGTGATAGTTTTGAATTATTGTGATAGTTTTGAACTATTGTGATAGTTTGAAATTTTGTTAGTTTTGAACTGATTTTTTTTTATTTGTGATTCTTTGAGTTGTGATTTTTTTTTTTTAATTTTTTGTTATTTTTTAAGTTGTGGATTATTAAGTTGTGGATTATTAAGTTGTGGATTATTAAGTTGTGGATTATTAAGTTGTGGATTATTAAGTTGTGGATTATTAAGTTGTGGATTATTAAGTTGTGGATTATTAAGTTGTGGATTATTAAGTTGTGGATTATTAAGTTGTGGATTATTAAGTTGTGGATTATTAAGTTGTGGATTATTAAGTTGTGGATTATTAAGTTGTGGATTATTAAGTTGTGGATTATTAAGTTGTGGATTATTAAGTTGTGGATTATTAAGTTGTGGTTTATTAAGTTGTGTTTGTAACTATATAGCTCTTAACAATATAGCTCTTAACAATATAGCTTTTAACTATATAGCTTTTAACTATAAAGCTTTTAAGTATAAAGCTTTTAAGTATAAAGCTTTTAAGTATAAAGCTTTTAAGTATAAAGCTTTTAAGTATAAAGCTTTTAAGTATAAAGCTTCGAACTATATAGCTTTGAACTGTATAATTTTGGACTATGAAATTTTGAACCAAATAGCTTTGAACTTTATAGTTTAAATATTTTATTATATAATTTATTATTTTATATTATTTATACTATATTAAATTATTTATTATGGTTTTTAATTGTTAGTATAGTTTTTAACTATAATAGTGTTTAACTGTTCTAATAGTTTATTATTATAGTTTATAACTATAAAGTTTGATTGTTTCATACTTTATAACTATTTCTCATAGGTTTTAAGTATTTTTATACTTCTAACTATAGTTTAACTTTTGATAGTTTAAACTATTTTGATAGTTTAAACTATTTTGATAGTTAAAACTATTTTGATAGTTTAAAGTCTGTTGATAGTTTAAACTCTTTTGATTGTTTAAACTATTTTGATAGTTTTAAACTATTTTGATAGTTTAAACTATTTTGATAGTTTAAACTATTTTGATAGTTTAAACTATTTTGATAGTTTAAACTATTTTGATAGTTTAAACTATTTTGATAGTTTAAACTATTTTGATAGTTTAAACTATTTTGATAGTTTAAACTATTTTGATAGTTTAACTGTTTTGATAGTTTAACTGTTTTGATAGTTTAACTGTTTTGATGGTTTAACTGTTTTGATGGTTTTGATCTATTTTGATAGTTTAACTATTTTGATAGTTTAACTATTTTGATAGTTTAACTATTTTGATAGTTTAACTATTTTGATAGTTTGATCTATTTTGATAGGTTTGATCTATTTTGATAGGTTTGATCTATTTTGATAGGTTTGATCTATTTTGATAGGTTTGATCTATTTTGATAGGTTTGATCTATTTTGATAGGTTTGATCTATTTTGATAGGTTTGATCTATTTTGATAGGTTTGATCTATTTTGATAGGTTTGATCTATTTTGATAGGTTTGATCTATTTTGATAGGTTTGATCTATTTTGATAGGTTTGATCTATTTTGATAGGTTTGATCTATTTTGATAGTTCTGATCTATTTTGATAGTTCTGATCTATTCTGATAGTTTTGAATTTTTTTTATAGTTTTGAAGTATTTTGATAGTGTTGAAGTATTTTGATAGTGTTGAAGTATTTTGATAGTGTTGAAGTATTTTGATAGTGTTGAAGGATTTTGATAGTGTTGAAGGATTTTGATAGTTCTGAAGGATTTTGATAGTTCTGAAGGATTTTGATAGGTTTGAAATATGATAGTTTTGAACAATTTTTTTTGTTTCTAACTTTTGATATTTTTTAATTCTTTTAGTTTTTAACTTTTTTCTAAGTTGTGATTCTTTGAGTTGAGATTTTTTTAAAGTTGTTTTTTTAAGTTGTTTTTTTTAAGTTGTTTTTTTTTAAGTTGTGGTTTTTTTAAGTTGTGGTTTTTTTAAGTTGTGGTTTTTTTAAGTTGTGGTTTAAGTTGTTTTGTTAAGTTTTTTTTTTTTTGAGTTGTGGTTTTTTTGAGTTGTGATTTTATTGAGTTTTTTTTTTTTTTTTTTTTTTTTTTTTTTTTTTGTTTTTTTTTGTTTTATTTTTTTTTTTTGTTTTTTTTTTTTTGAGTTGTGGTATTGTTTTTTTTTAAAGTTGTGGTATTTTAAGTTGTGATTTTAACTATATAGCTTTTAACTATAAAGCTTTTAACAATATAGCTTTGAACTATATAGCTTTGAACTATATAGCTTTGAACTATATAGCTTTGAACTATATAGCCTTGAACTATATAGCTTTGAACTATATAGCTTTGAACTATATAGCTTTGAACTATATAGCTTTGAACTATATAGCTTTGAACTATATAATTTTGAACTAAATATCTTTGAACTTTATAGTTTAAATATGTTATTATAAAATATTTTATTATTTTTATTTATTTATACTATATTAAATTATTTATTATATGGTTTTTAATTGTTAGTATAGTTTTTAACTAAGAGTATTTAACTTTTTATAGTTGATTATTGTAGTTTATAACTAAAGTGTGATTGTTTTATAGTTTATAAATATTTCTCAGGTTCAAAATTTTTATACTTCTAACTATAGTTTAACTTTTTTTTAGTTTAAACTATTTTGATAGTTTAAACTATTTTTGTAGTTTAAACTAGATAGTTAAAACTATTCATATAGTGTTAACTATTTAGATAGGTTTAACTATTTAGATAGTTTTAACTATTTTGGTAGTTTAACTATTTTGGTAGTTTAACTATTTTGGTAGTTTTAACTATTTTGGTAGTTTTAACTATTTTGGTAGTTCTAACTATTTTGGTAGTTTTAACTATTTTGGTAGTTTTAACTATTTTGGTAGTTTTAACTATTTTGGTAGTTTTAACTATTTTGGTAGTTTTAACTATTTTGGTAGTTTTAACTATTTTGGTAGTTTTAACTATTTTGGTAGTTTTAACTATTTTGGTAGTTTTAACTATTTTGGTAGTTTTAACTATTTTGGTAGTTTTAACTATTTTGGTAGTTTTAACTATTTTGGTAGTTTTAACTATTTTGGTAGTTTTAACTATTTTGGTAGTTTTAACTATTTTGGTAGTTTTAACTATTTTGGTAGTTTTAACTATTTTGGTAGTTTTAACTATTTTGGTAGTTTTAACTATTTTGGTAGTTTTAACTATTTTGGTAGTTCAAACTATTTTGGTAGTTTTAACTATTTGGTAGTTTTAACTTTTAATATTTTTAACTATTTTAATAGTTTTTAACAGTTTTTAATTATGTTTTTAACTGATTTTTTTGAGTTGTCATTTTTTTTAGTTTTTTTTTTAAGTTGTGATTTTTTTTAGTTGATTTTTTAAGTTAATATTTTAAGTGATTTTTTGTTGTGATTTCTTTAAGTTGTGATTTAAGTTGAGTTTTTAACTATAGTTTTTAACTATATAGCTTTGAACTATATAGCTTTGAACTTTATAGTTTTATTATTTTATAGTATTTGATTATTTTTATATATATTATTTATATTAAAGTGTATGATTTTTAATTGTTAGTATAGTTTTTTTAACTAATAGTTTTTAACTTTTTTTTATAGTTGATTATTATAGTTTATAACTATAGTTTATGATTGTTTTATAGTTTATAACTTTCTCATAGGTTATAAGTATTTTATACATCTAACTATAGATTATTAACTTTTGATAGTTTAAACTATTTTGATAGTTTAAACTATTTTGATAGTTTAAACTATTTATATAGTTTAAACTATTTTGATAGTTTAAACTATTTTGATAGTTTAAACTATTTTGATAGTTTTAACTATTTTGATAGTTTTAACTATTTTGATAGTTTTAACTATTTTGATAGTTTTAACTATTTTGATAGTTTTAACTATTTTGATAGTTTTAACTATTTTGATAGTTTTAACTATTTTGATAGTTTTAACTATTTTGATAGTTTTAACTATTTTGATAGTTTTAACTATTTTGATAGTTTTAACTATTTGGATAGTTTTAACTATTTGGATAGTTTTAACTATTTGGATAGTTTTAACTATTTGGATAGTTTTAACTATTTGGATAGTTTTAACTTTTGATAGTTTTAACTTTTGATAGTTTTAACTATTTTGACAGTTTTAACTTTTGATAGTTTTAACTTTTGATAGTTTTACTTTTTGATAGTTTTACTTTTTGATAGTTTTAAATTTTGATAGTTTTAACTTTTGATAGTTTTAACTATTTTGATAGTTTTTAACTATGATAGTTTGTAATTATTCTGTTTGCAACTGATGTTTTTGAGTTGTGATTTTTTTATTTTTTATTTTTAAGTTGTGATTTAAGTTCTGATTTTTTAAGTTGTGATTTTTTCAAGTTAATATTTTTAGTGATTTTTTGAGTTGTGATTTTTTAAGTTGTGATTTTTTTAAGTTGATTTCTTAAGTTAATATTTTAAGTGATTTTTTGTTGTGATTTCTTTAAGTTGTGATTTAAGATGAGTTTTTAACTATATATTTTTTAACTATATAGCTTTGAACTATGTAGCTTTGAACTATGTAGCTTTGAACTATATAGCTTTGAACTTTATAGTTTTATTATTTTATAGTATTTGATTATTTTTATATATTATTTATATTAAAGTGTTGTATGGTTTTTAATTGTTAGTATAGTTTTTTTAACTAATAGTTTTTAATTTTTTTTTATAGTTGGTTATTATAGTTTATAACTATAGTTTATGATTGTTTTATAGTTTATAACTTTCTCATAGGTTATAAGTGTTTTTATACATCTAACTATAGATTAACTTTTTATAGTTTAAACTATTTTGATAGTTTAAACTATTTTGATAGTTTTAACTATTTTGATAGTTTTAACTATTTTGATAGTTTTAACTATTTTGATAGTTTTAACTATTTTGATAGTTTTAACTATTTTGATAGTTTTAACTATTTTGATAGTTTTAACTATTTTGATAGTTTTAACTATTTTGATAGTTTTAACTATTTTGATAGTTTTAACTATTTTGATAGTTTTAACTTTTGATAGTTTTAACTGGATAGTTTTAACTGGATAGTTTTAACTGGATAGTTTTAACTGGATAGTTTAGACTGGATAGTTTAGACTGGATAGTTTAGACTGGATAGTTTAAACTGGATAGTTTTAACTGGATAGTTTTTACTATTTTGATAGTTTTTACTATTTTGATAGTTTTTACTATTTTGATAGTTTTTACTATTTTGATAGTTTTTACTATTTTGATGGTTTTTACTATTTTGATGGTTTTTACTATTTTGATGGTTTTTACTATGATATATTTTACTTTGATAGTTTTTACTTGATAGTTTTTACTTTGATAGTTTTTACTATGATAGTTTTTACTATGATAGTTTTTACTATGATAGTTTTTACTATTGATAGTTTTTACTATTGATAGTTTTTACTATTTTGATAGTTTTTACTATTTTGATAGTTTTTACTATTTTGATAGTTTTACTATTTTGATAGTTTTACTATTTTGATAGTTTTACTATTGTGATAGTTTAACTATTGTCATAGTTTAACTATTGTCATAGTTTTGAACTATTGTGATAGTTTTGAACTATTGTGATAGTTTTGAACTATTGTGATAGTTTTGAACTATTGTGATAGTTTTGAACTATTGTGATAGTTTTGAATTATTGTGATAGTTTTGAACTATTGTGATAGTTTGAAATTTTGTTAGTTTTGAACTGTTTTTTTTTTATTTGTGATTCTTTGAGTTGTGATTTTTTTTTTTTTTTTGAAGTTATTTTTTAAGTTGTGATTTTTTTGAGTTGTGGATTATTAAGTTGTGGATTATTAAGTTGTGTATTATTAAGTTGTGGATTATTAAGTTGTGGTTTATTAAGTTGTGTTTTTAACTATATAGCTCTTAACAATATAGCTTTTAACTATATAGCTTTTAACTATATAGCTTTTAACTATAAAGCTTTTAAGTATAAAGCTTTTAAGTATAAAGCTTTTAAGTATAAAGCTTTTAAGTATAAAGCTTCGAACTATATAGCTTTGAACTATATAGCTTTGAACTGTATAATTTTCGACTATAAAATTTTGAACCAAATAGCTTTGAACTTTATAGTTTAAATATTTTATTATATAATTTATTATTTTATATTATTTATACTATATTAAATTATTTATTATGGTTTTTAATTGTTAGTATAGTTTTTAACTATAATAGTGTTTAACTGTTCTAATAGTTTATTATTATAGTTTATAACTATAAAGTTTGATTGTTTCATACTTTATAACTATTTCTCATAGGTTTTAAGTATTTTTATACTTCTAACTATAGTTTAACTTTTGATAGTTTAAACTATTTTGATAGTTTAAACTATTTTGATAGTTTAAACTATTTTGATAGTTTAAACTATTTTGATAGTTTAAACTATTTTGATAGTTTAAACTATTTTGATAGTTTAAACTATTTTGATAGTTTAAACTATTTTGATAGTTTAAACTATTTTGATAGTTTAAACTATTTTGATAGTTTAAACATTTTTGATAGTTTAACTGTTTTGATAGTTTAACTGTTTTGATAGTTTAACTGTTTTGATAGTTTAACTGTTTTGATAGTTTAACTATTTTGATAGTTTAACTATTTTGATAGTTTAACTATTTTGATAGGTTTGATCTATTTTGATAGGTTTGATCTATTTTGATAGGTTTGATCTATTTTGATAGGTTTGATCTATTTTGATAGGTTTGATCTATTTTTATAGGTTTGATCTTTTTAGATAGGTTCGATCTTTTTAGATAGGTTTGATCTTTTTTGATAGGTTTGATCTATTTTGATAGGTTTGATCTATTTTGATAGGTTTGATCTATTTTGATAGGTTTGATCTATTTTGATAGTTCTGATCTATTTTGATAGTTCTGATCTATTTTGATAGTTCTGATCTATTTTGATAGTTTTGAATGTTTTTTTTATAGTTTTGAACTATTTTGATGGTTTAACTATTTTGATGGTTTTGATCTATTTTGATGGTTTTGATCTATTTTGATGGTTTAACTATTTTGATAGTTTAACTATTTTGATAGGTTTGATCTATTTTGATAGGTTTGATCTATTTTGATAGGTTTGATCTATTTTGATAGGTTTGATCTATTTTGATAGGTATTTCTTTAAGTTGTGATTTAAGTTGAGTTTTTAACTATATAGTTTTTAACTATATAGCTTTGAACTATGTAGCTTTGAACTATATAGCTTTGAACTTTATAGTTTTATTATTTTATAGTATTTGATTATTTTTATATATATTATTTATATTAAAGTGTTGTATGGTTTTTAATTGTTAGTATAGTTTTTTTTAACTAATAGTTTTTAACTTTTTTTTATAGTTGGTTATTATAGTTTATAACTATAGTTTATGATTGTTTTATAGTTTATAACTTTCTCATAGGTTATAAGTGTTTTTATACATCTAACTATAGATTAACTTTTTATAGTTTAAACTATTTTGATAGTTTAAACTATTTTGATAGTTTTAACTATTTTGATAGTTTTAACTATTTTGATAGTTTTAACTATTTTGATAGTTTTAACTATTTTGATAGTTTTAACTATTTTGATAGTTTTAACTTTTGATAGTTTTAACTATTTTGATAGTTTTAACTGGATAGTTTTAACTGGATAGTTTTAACTGGATAGTTTAGACTGGATAGTTTAGACTGGATAGTTTAGACTGGATAGTTTAGACTGGATAGTTTAGACTGGATAGTTTAGACTGGATAGTTTAGACTGGATAGTTTAGACTGGATAGTTTAGACTGGATAGTTTTAACTGGATAGTTTTAACTGGATAGTTTTAACTGGATAGTTTTAACTGGATAGTTTTTACTATTTTGATAGTTTTTACTATTTTGATAGTTTTTACTATTTTGATAGTTTTTACTATTTTGATAGTTTTTACTATTTTGATGGTTTTTACTATTTTGATGGTTTTTACTATTTTGATGGTTTTTACTATTTTGATGGTTTTTACTATTTTGATGGTTTTTACTATTTTGATGGTTTTTACTATTTTGATGGTTTTTACTATTTTGATGGTTTTTACTATTTTGATGGTTTTTACTATGATAGATTTTACTTTGATAGTTTTTACTATGATAGTTTTTACTATGATAGTTTTTACTATGATAGTTTTTACTATGATAGTTTTTACTATTTTGATAGTTTTTACTATTTTGATAGTTTTTACTATTTTGATAGTTTTACTATTGTGATAGTTTAACTATTGTCATAGTTTTGAACTATTGTGATAGTTTTGAACTATTGTGATAGTTTTGAACTATTGTGATAGTTTTGAATTATTGTGATAGTTTTGAACTATTGTGATAGTTTGAAATTTTGTTAGTTTTGAACTGATTTTTTTTATTTGTGATTCTTTGAGTTGTGATTTTTATTTTTTATTTTTTGAAGTTATTTTTTAAGTTGTGATTTTTTTGAGTTGTGGATTATTAAGTTGTGGATTATTAAGTTGTGGATTATTAAGTTGTGGATTATTAAGTTGTGGATTATTAAGTTGTGGATTATTAAGTTGTGGATTATTAAGTTGTGGATTATTAAGTTGTGGATTATTAAGTTGTGGATTATTAAGTTGTGATTATTAAGTTGTGGTTTATTAAGTTGTGTTTTAACTATATAGCTTTAACAATTAGTTTTAACTATATAGCTTTTAACTAAAAAGCTTTTAACTATATAGCTTTTAACTAAAAAGCTTTTAACTATAAAGCTAAGTATAAAGCTTTTAAGTATAAAGCTTCGAACTATATAGCTTTGAACTGTATAATTTTGGACTATAAAATTTTGAACCAAATAGCTTTGAACTTTATAGTTTAAATATTTTATATAATTTATTATTTTATATTATTTATACTATATTAAATTATTTATTATATGGTTTTTAATTGTGAGTATAGTTTTTAACTATAATAGTGTTTAACTGTTCTAATAGTTTATTATTATAGTTTATAACTATAAAGTTTGATTGTTTCATACTTTATAACTATTTCTCATAGGTTTTAAGTATTTTTATACATCTAACTATAGTTTAACTTTTGATAGGTTTTAACCATTTTGATAGTTTGTAACTATTTTGATAGTTGCTAACTATTTTGATAGTTGCTAACTATTTTGATAGTTGCTAACTATTTTGATAGTTGCTAACTATTTTGATAGTTGCTAACTATTTTGATAGTTGCTAACTATTTTGATAGTTGCTAACTATTTTGATAGTTGATAACTATTTTGATAGTTTTGAATTTTTTTAGTTTTAACTATTTTGATAGTTTAACTATTTTGATAGTTTTGAAGTATGTTGATAGTTTTGAAGTATGTTGATAGTTTTGAAGTATGTTGATAGTTTTGAAGTATGTTGATAGTTTTGAAGTATGTTGATAGTTTTGAAGTATGTTGATAGTTTTGAAGTATGTTGATAGTTTTGAAGTATGTTGATTGTTTTGAAGTATGTTGATAGTGTTGAAGTATTTTGATAGTGTTGAAGTATTTTGATAGTGTTGAAGGATTTTGATAGTGTTGAAGGATTTTGATAGTGTTGAAGGATTTTGATAGTGTTGAAGTTTTGATAGTGTTGAAGGATTTTGATAGTTTGAAGGATTTTGATAGTTTGAAGGATTTTGATAGTGTTGAAGGATTTTGATAGTTTGAAATATAGTTTTGAACAATTTTTTTTGTTTTAACTTTTGATATTTTAATTTGTTAGTTTTTAACTTTTTTTTGAGTTGTGATTTTTGAGTTGAATTTTTTTAAAGTTTTTTTAAGTGTTTTTTCAAGTTGTGTTTTTTTAAGTTGTGGTTTTTTTAAGTTGTGGTTTTTTTAAGTTGTAGTTTTTTTAAGTTGTGTTTTTTTAAGTTGTTTTTTTTTTTAGTTGTGTTTTTTTTTAGTTGTGTTTTTTTTAGTTGTGTTTTTTTTTGAGTTGTGTTTTTTTTGAGTTGTGTTTTTTTTGAGTTGTGTTTTTTTTTGAGTTGTGGTTTTTTTGAGTTGTGGTTTTTTTGAGTTGTGGTTTTTTTGAGTTGTGGTTTTTTTGAGTTGTGGTTTTTTTGAGTTGTGGTTTTTTTGAGTTGTGGTTTTTTTGAGTTGTGGTTTTTTTGAGTTGTGGTTTTTTTGAGTTGTGGTTTTTTTGAGTTGTGGTTTTTTTGAGTTGTGGTTTTTTTGAGTTGTGGTTTTTTTGAGTTGTGGTTTTTTTGAGTTGTGATTTTATTGAGTTGTGATTTTATTGATTTTTTTTAGTTTTTTTTAGTTGTGGTATTGTTGTTTTTTTAAGTGTTTTTTTTAAGTTTGGGTTTTTTAAAGTTTTTTTTAAGTTGTGGTTTTTTAAGTTGTGATTTTTTTAAGTTGTGATTTTAACTATATAGCTTTTAACTATATAGCTTTTAACAATATAGCTTTGAACTATATAGCTTTGAACTATATAGCTTTGAACTATATAGCTTTGAACTATATAGCTTTGAACTATATAGCTTTGAACTATATAGCTTTGAACTATATAGCTTTGAACTATATAATTTTGAACTATAATTTTGAACTAAATAGCTTTGAACTTTATAGTTTAAATCTTTTATTATATAATATTTATTATTTTTATTTATACTATTAAATTATTTATTATATGGTTTTTAATTGTTATAGTTTTTAACTATAATAGTGTTTAACTGTTTTTATAGTTGATTATTATAGTTTATAACTAAAGTTTGATTGTTTTATAGTTTATAACTATTTCTCATAGGTTTTAAATATTATTATACTTCTAACTATAGTTTAACTTTTTATAGGTTAAACTATTTTGATAGTTTAAACTGGATAGTTTTAACTATTTAGATAGTTTTAACTATTTAGATAGTTTTAACTATTTAGATAGTTTTAACTATTTAGATAGTTTTAACTATTTAGATAGTTTTAACTATTTTGGTAGTTTTAACTATTTTGGTAGTTTTAACTATTTTGGTAGTTTTAACTATTTTGGTAGTTTTAACTATTTTGGTAGTTTTAACTATTTTGGTAGTTTTAACTATATTGGTAGTTTAAACTATTTTGATAGTTTTTAATTATGAAAGTTTTTAATTATACTGTTAGTTTTTAACTGATATTTTTGAGTTGTGATTTTTTAGTTATTTTTTTTTTTAGTTGTGATTATTTTAAGTTTATTTTTTAAGTTGATATTTTAAGTGTTTTTATGAGTTGTGATTTTTTTGAGTTGTGATTTTTTTTAAGTTGTGATTTTTGAAGTTAATGTTTTAAGTGATTTTTTTAGTTGTGATTTTTTTAAGTTGTTATTTTTGAAGTTAATATTGTAAGTGATTTTTTTGAGTTGTGATTTTTTAAGTTGATTTTAACTATATAGCTTTGAACTATATAGCTTTGAACTATATAGCTTTGAACTATATAGCTTTGAACTATATAGCTTTGAACTATATAGCTTTGAACTATATAGCTTTGAACTATATAGCTTTGAACTATATAGCTTTGAATTGTATAATTTTGAACTATATTATTTTGAACTATATAATTTTGAACTATATAATTTTGAACTAAATAGCTTTGAACTTTATAGTTTAAATCTTTTATTATATAATTATTATTTTTATTTATACTATATTAAATTATTTATTATATGGTTTTTAATTGTTAGTATAGTTTTTAACTATAATAGTGTTTAACTGTTTTTATAGTTGATTATTATATTTTATAACTAAAGTTTGATTGCTTTATAGTTTATAACTTTCTCATAGGTTTTAAATATTTTTATACTTCTAACTATAGTTTAACTTTTTATAGGTTAAACGATTTTGATAGTTTAAACTGGATAGTTTTAACTATTTAGATAGGTTTAACTATTTAGATAGTTTTAACTATTTAGATAGTTTTAACTATTTAGATATTTTTAACTATAGTTTAACTTTTGATAGTTTTAACTTTTGATAGTTTTAACTCTTGATAGTTTTAACTATTTTGATAGTTTTAACTATTTTTATGATTTTTAACTATTTGATGATTTTTAACTATTTGATGATTTTTAACTATTTGATAGTTTTTAACTATTTGTTAGTTTTTAACTTATGTTAGTTTTTAACTATATTGATAGTTTTTACCTATTTTGATAGTTTTAACGATTTTGATAGTATTAACTATATTGGTAGTTTAAATTATTTTGATAGTTTTTAACTATGAAAGTTTTTAATTATTCTTAGTTTTTAACGGATTTTTTTGAGTTGTGATTTTTTAGTTATTTTTTTTTTCTTTGTTTTGATTTTTTTAATTTTAATTTTTAAGTTAATATTTTAAGTGATTTTTTTAAGTTGTGATTTTTGTTGTGATTTTTGAAGTTAATATTTTAAGTGATTTTTTGAGTTATTTTTTTAAGTTGTGATTTTTGAAGTTAATATTTTAAGTGATATCTTTAAGTTGTGATTTCTTTAAATTGAGTTTTTAACTAGTTTTTAACTAGTTTTTAACTATAGTTTTTAACTATATAGCTTTGAATTATGTAGCTTTGAACTATATAGCTTTGAACTTTATAGTTTTATTATTTTATAGTATTATATTTTATTATATTTTATTATTTCTTTATTTCTTACTTTTGATAGTTTTAACTATTTGATAGTTTTAACTATTTTGATAGTTTTAACTATTTTGATAGTTTTAACTATTTTGATACTTTTAACTATTTTGATAGTTTTAACTATTTTGATAGTTTTAACTATTTTGATAGTTTTAACTATTTTGATAGTTTTGAACTATTTTGATAGTTTTGAACTATTTTCATATTGTTGAACTAATTTCATATTGTTGAACTATTTTGATAGTTTTGAACTATTTTGATAGTTTTGAACTATTTTGATAGTTTTGAACTTTTGATAGTTTTGAACTATTTTGATAGTTTTGAACTATTTTGATAGTTTTGAACTTTTGATAGTTTTGAACTATTTTGATAGTTTTGAACTTTTGATAGTTTTGAACTTTTGATAGTTTTGAACTTTTGATAGTTTTGAACCATTTTGATAGTTTTGAACCATTTTGATAGTTTTGAACCATTTTGATAGTTTTGAACCATTTTGATAGTTTTGAACCATTTTGATAGTTTTGAACCATTTTGATAGTTTTGAACCATTTTGATAGTTTTGAACCATTTTGATAGTTTTGAACTTTTGATAGTTTTGAACCATTTTGATAGTTTTGAACCATTTTGATAGTTTTGAACCATTTTGATAGTTTTGAACCATTTTGATAGTTTTGAACCATTTTGATAGTTTTGAACCATTTTGATAGTTTTGAACCATTTTGATAGTTTTGAACCATTTTGATAGTTTTGAACCATTTTGATAGTTTTGAACCATTTTGATAGTTTTGAACTATTGTGATAGTTTTGAACTATTGTGATAGTTTTGAACTATTGTGATAGTTTTGAACTATTTTGATAGTTTTGAACTATTTTGATAGTTTTGAACTATTGTGATAGTTTTGAACTATTGTGATAGTTTTGAACTATTGTGATAGTTTTGAACTATTGTGATAGTTTTGAACTATTGTGATAGTTTTGAACTATTGTGATAGTTTTGAACTATTGTGATAGTTTTGAACTATTGTGATAGTTTTGAACTATTGTGATAGTTTTGAACTATTGTGATAGTTTGAACTATTGTGATAGTTTTGAACTATTGTGATAGTTTTGAACTATTGTGATAGTTTTGAACTATTGTGATAGTTTTGAACTATTGTGATAGTTTTGAACTATTGTGATAGTTTTGAACTATTGTGATAGTTTTGAACTAATTTGATAGTTTTGAACTATTTTGATAGTTTTGAACAATTTTGATAGTTTTGAACAATTTTGATAGTTTTGAACAATTTTGATAGTTTTGAACTATTTTGATAGTTTTGAACTATTTTGATAGTTTTGAACTATTTTGATAGTTTTGAACTATTTTGATAGTTTTGAACTATTTTGATAGTTTGAACTATTTTGATAGTTTTGAACTATTTTGATAGTTTTGAACCATTTTGATAGTTTTGAACCATTTTGATAGTTTTGAACCATTTTGATAGTTTTGAACCATTTTGATAGTTTTGAACTATTTTGAGTTTTGAACCATTTTGATAGTTTTGAACCATTTTGATAGTTTTGAACCATTTTGATAGTTTTGAACCATTTTGATAGTTTTGAACCATTTTGATAGTTTTGAACCATTTTGATAGTTTTGAACCATTTTGATAGTTTTGAACCATTTTGATAGTTTTGAACCATTTTGATAGTTTTGAACCATTTTGATAGTTTTGAACCATTTTGATAGTTTTGAACCATTTTGATAGTTTTGAACCATTTTGATAGTTTTGAACCATTTTGATAGTTTTGAACCATTTTGATAGTTTTGAACCATTTTGATAGTTTTGAACTATTTAGATAGTTTTGAACTATTTAGATAGTTTTGAACTATTTAGATAGTTTTGAACTAATTTGATAGTTTTGAACTAATTTGATAGTTTTGATCTATTATGATAGTTTTGATCTATTATGATAGTTTTGAACTATTATGATAGTTTTGAACTATTATGATAGTTTTGAACTATTTTGATAGTTTTGAACTATTTTGATAGTTTTGAACTATTTTGATAGTTTTGAACTAATTTGATAGTTTTGAACTAGTTTGATAGTTTTGAACTAGTTTGATAGTTTTGAACTAGTTTGATAGTTTTGAACTAGTTTGATAGTTTTGAACTATTTTGATAGTTTTGAACTATTTTGATAGTTTGACTATTTTGATAGTTTGACTATTTTGATAGTTTGACTATTTTGATAGTTTGACTATTTTGATAGTTTGACTATTTTGATAGTTTGACTATTTTGATAGTTTGACTATTTTGATAGTTTGACTGTTTTGATAGTTTGACTGTTTTGATAGTTTGACTGTTTTGATGGTTTTGATCTGTTTTGATGGTTTTGATCTATTGTGATGGTTTTGATCTATTGTGATGGTTTTGATCTATTGTGATGGTTTTGATCTATTGTGATGGTTTTGAACTATTATAATTTTGAACTATTTTTATAATTTTGAACTATTTTTATAATTTTGAACTATTTTTATAATTCTGAACTTTTTATAGTTTTGAACTATTTTTATAGTTTTGAACTATTTTTATAGTTTTGAACTATTTTTATAGTTTTGAACTATTTTTATAGTTTTGAACTATTTTTATAGTTTTGAACTATTTTTATAGTTTTGAACTATTTTTATAGTTTTGAACTATTTTTATAGTTTTGAACTATTTTTATAGTTTTGAACTATTTTTATAGTTTTGAACTATTTTTATAGTTTTGAACTATTTTTATAGTTTTGAACTATTTTGATAGTTTTGAACTATTTTGATAGTTTTGAACTATTTTGATAGTTTTGAACTATTTTGATAGTTTTGAACTATTTTGATAGTTTTGAACTATTTTGATAGTTTTGAACTATTTTGATAGTTTTGAACTATTCTGGTAGTTTTGAACTATTTTGATAGGTTTGAACTATTTTGATAGTTTTAACCAATATGATAGTTTTAAACAATATGATAGTTTTAACCAATATGATAGTTTTAACTAATATGATAGTTTTAACCAATATGATAGTTTTAACCAATATGATAGTTTTTATTTATTCTGTTAGTTTTTAACTGATTTTTTTGAGTTGATTCTTTTTTGTAGTAATTTTTTTAAGTTGTTTTTTTAACTTTATAGCTTTGAACTATATATATTTGAACTATATAGCTCTGAAATATATAGCTTTGAACTATATAGTTTTGAACTATATAGTTTTGAACTATAGCTTTGAACTATATAGCTTTGAACTTTATAGTTATATTATTTTATTATATTTTATTATTTTTATATAAATTATCATTATACTATAAAGTATTTATTATATGGTTTTTAATTGTTATTATAGTTTTTAACTAATAGTTTTCCACTGTTTTTATAGTTGATTATTATAGTTTGTAACTATAGTTTATGATTGTTTTATAGTTGATTATTTTAGTTTATAACTATAGTTTATGATTGTTTTATAGTTTAAAACTATTTCACATAGGTTTTAAGTATGTTTATACTTCTAACTATAGTTTAACTTTTTATAATTTAAACTACATTGAGAATTTAAACTATTTTGAGTTAAAACTATTTTGAGTTTTAATTATGATAGTTTTAATTGTTTTGATAGTTTTCACTATTTTGATATTTAACTTTTGATATTTTTAACTTTTTTGATATTTTTAACTTTTTTGATATTTTTAACTGTTTTGATAGCTTAACTGAAAGTTTTTAATTACTGTTAGTTTTTAACTGATTTTTTTAAGTTGTGATTTTTTGTTTTGTTTTTAAGTTGATTTTTTTAAGTTGTGGTTTTTTGAGCGTTGTGGTTTTTTAAGCGTTGTGGTTTTTTTAAGCGTTGTGGTTTTTTTAAGCGTTGTGGTTTTTTTAAGCGTTGTGGTTATTTTAAGTGTTGTGGTTTTTTAAGTTGTGATTTTTTAAGTATTGTGATAGTTTTTAACTATGTAGTTTTAACTATATAGCCTTTAACTATTTATATACATTTTATAAATATTTTCATTATTTTTATATCTTATTTATATTATATAATAAAATTATTGTTATAAGGCTTTTGATTATTATTATAATTTTATCTATAATAGTTTTTAACTTTAGTTTATGATTATAGTTTAAACTATTTCTAGTTTATGAATGTTTTATAGTTTATAACTATTTTTTAGTTATGTATTTACATAAATTTAACTTTATAGTTTAA
Source organism: Oratosquilla oratoria (assembly GCF_046742065.1). Lineage (NCBI taxonomy): Eukaryota > Metazoa > Arthropoda > Malacostraca > Stomatopoda > Squillidae > Oratosquilla > Oratosquilla oratoria. The sequence continues at coordinate 167,534 of NC_134786.1, forward strand.
CTACTTTTATAGTTTAAACTATTTATATAGTTCTATTTTTTTTAACTAATTTGAAAGTTTTAACCTGATAGTTTTTCACTATTTTGATAGTTTTTAACTTTTGATATGTTTTAACTGAAAGTTTTTAATTATTTTGTAAGTTTTTAACCATTTTGATAGTTTTGAACTATTTTGATAGTTTTGAACTATTTTGATAGTTTTGAACTATGGTGATAGTTTTGAACTATGGTGATAGTTTTGAACTATGGTGATAGTTTTGAACTATGGTGATAGTTTTGAACTATGGTGATAGTTTTGAACTATGGTGATAGTTTTGAACTATGGTGATAGTTTTGAACTATGGTGATAGTTTTGAACTATGGTGATAGTTTTGAACTATGTTGATAGTTTTGAACTATGTTGATAGTTTTGAACTATGTTGATAGTTTTGAACTATGTTGATAGTTTTGAACTATGTTGATAGTTTTGAACTATGTTGATAGTTTTGAACTATGTTGATAGTTTTGAACTATGTTGATAGTTTTGAACTATGTTGATAGTTTTGAACTATGTTGATAGTTTTGAACTATGTTGATAGTTTTGAACTATGTTGATAGTTTTGAACTATGTTGATAGTTTTGAACTATGTTGATAGTTTTGAACTATGTTGATAGTTTTGAACTATGTTGATAGTTTTGAACTATGTTGATAGTTTTGAACTATGTTGATAGTTTTGAACTATGTTGATAGTTTTGAACTATGTTGATAGTTTTGAACTATGTTGATAGTTTTGAACTATGTTGATAGTTTTGAACTATGTTGATAGTTTTGAACTATGTTGATAGTTTTGAACTATGTTGATAGTTTTGAACTATGTTGATAGTTTTGAACTATGTTGATAGTTTTGAACTATGTTGATAGTTTTGAACTATGTTGATAGTTTTGAACTATGTTGATAGTTTTGAACTATGTTGATAGTTTTGAACTATGTTGATAGTTTTGAACTATGTTGATAGTTTTGAACTATGTTGATAGTTTTGAACTATGTTGATAGTTTTGAACTATTTTGATAGTTTTGAACTATGTTGATAGTTTTGAACTATGTTGATAGTTTTGAACTATGTTGATAGTTTTGAACTATGTTGATAGTTTTGAACTATGTTGATAGTTTTGAACTATGTTGATAGTTTTGAACTATGTTGATAGTTTTGAACTATGTTGATAGTTTTGAACTATGTTGATAGTTTTGAACTATGTTGATAGTTTTGAACTATGTTGATAGTTTTGAACTATTTTGATAGTTTTGAACTATGTTGATAGTTTTGAACTATTTTGATAGTTTTGAACTATGTTGATAGTTTTGAACTATGTTGATAGTTTTGAACTATGTTGATAGTTTTGAACTATGTTGATAGTTTTGAACTATGTTGATAGTTTTGAACTATGTTGATAGTTTTGAACTATGTTGATAGTTTTGAACTATGTTGATAGTTTTGAACTATGTTGATAGTTTTGAACTATGTTGATAGTTTTGAACTATGTTGATAGTTTTGAACTATGTTGATAGTTTTGAACTATGTTGATAGTTTTGAACTATGTTGATAGTTTTGAACTATGTTGATAGTTTTGAACTATGTTGATAGTTTTGAACTATGTTGATAGTTTTGAACTATGTTGATAGTTTTGAACTATGTTGATAGTTTTGAACTATGTTGATAGTTTTGAACTATGTTGATAGTTTTGAACTATGTTGATAGTTTTGAACTATGTTGATAGTTTTGAACTATGTTGATAGTTTTGAACTATGTTGATAGTTTTGAACTATGTTGATAGTTTTGAACTATGTTGATAGTTTTGAACTATGTTGATAGTTTTGAACTATGTTGATAGTTTTGAACTATGTTGATAGTTTTGAACTATGTTGATAGTTTTGAACTATTTTGATAGTTTTGAACTATTTTGATAGTTTTGAACTATTTTGATAGTTTTGAACTATTTTGATAGTTTTGAACTATTTTGATAGTTTTGAACTATTTTGATAGTTTTGAACTATTTGATAGTTTTGAACTATTTTGATAGTTTTGAACTATTTTGATAGTTTTGAACTATTTTGATAGTTTTGAACTATTTTGATAGTTTTGAACTATTTTGATAGTTTTGAACTATTTTGATAGTTTTGAACTATTTTGATAGTTTTGAACTATGTTGATAGTTTTGAACTATGTTGATAGTTTTGAACTATGTTGATAGTTTTGAACTATGTTGATAGTTTTGAACTATGTTGATAGTTTTGAACTATGTTGATAGTTTTGAACTATGTTGATAGTTTTGAACTATGTTGATAGTTTTGAACTATGTTGATAGTTTTGAACTATGTTGATAGTTTTGAACTATGTTGATAGTTTTGAACTATGTTGATAGTTTTGAACTATGTTGATAGTTTTGAACTATGTTGATAGTTTTGAACTATGTTGATAGTTTTGAACTATGTTGATAGTTTTGAACTATGTTGATAGTTTTGAACTATGTTGATAGTTTTGAACTATGTTGATAGTTTTGAACTATGTTGATAGTTTTGAACTATGTTGATAGTTTTGAACTATGTTGATAGTTTTGAACTATGTTGATAGTTTTGAACTATGTTGATAGTTTTGAACTATGTTGATAGTTTTGAACTATGTTGATAGTTTTGAACTATGTTGATAGTTTTGAACTATGTTGATAGTTTTGAACTATGTTGATAGTTTTGAACTATGTTGATAGTTTTGAACTATGTTGATAGTTTTGAACTATGTTGATAGTTTTGAACTATGTTGATAGTTTTGAACTATGTTGATAGTTTTGAACTATGTTGATAGTTTTGAACTATGTTGATAGTTTTGAACTATGTTGATAGTTTTGAACTATGTTGATATTTTTGAACTATGTTGATAGTTTTGAACTATGTTGATAGTTTTGAACTATGTTGATAGTTTTGAACTATGTTGATAGTTTTGAACTATGTTGATAGTTTTGAACTATGTTGATAGTTTTGAACTATGTTGATAGTTTTGAACTATGTTGATAGTTTTGAACTATGTTGATAGTTTTGAACTATGTTGATAGTTTTGAACTATGTTGATAGTTTTGAACTATTTTGATAGTTTTGAACTATGTTGATAGTTTTGAACTATTTTGATAGTTTTGAACTATTTTGATAGTTTTGAACTATTTTGATAGTTTTGAACTATTTTGATAGTTTTGAACTATTTTGATAGTTTTGAACTATTTTGATAGTTTTGAACTATTTTGATAGTTTTGAACTATTTTGATAGTTTTGAACTATTTTGATAGTTTTGAACTATTTTGATAGTTTTGAACTATTTTGATAGTTTTGAACTATTTTGATAGTTTTGAACTATTTTGATAGTTTTGAACTATTTTGATAGTTTTGAACTATTTTGATAGTTTTGAACTATTTTGATAGTTTTGAACTATTTTGATAGTTTTGAACTATTTTGATAGTTTTGAACTATTTTGATGGTTTTGAACTATTTTGATGGTTTTGAACTATTTGGTAGCTTGAACTAATCCGATAGCTTGAACTAATCCGATAGCTTGAACTAATCCGATAGCTTGAACTAATCCGATAGCTTGAACTAATCCGATAGCTTGAACTAATCCGATAGCTTGAACTAATCCGATAGCTTGAACTAATCCGATAGCTTGAACTATTCTGATAGTGTTTGATAGTTCTTAACTGTTAAAGTATATTACTTATAGCTTTTAACTAATATAGTTTATTTTATATGTAGTTTTGTGATGGTTTTCAACAGTTAGAGCATTTATTAACTTATACATACATACATATATCAAGGCTTTTTCCCCCTTCCAAGGGAGGTAGCCAAAAAGGGAAAGGCATAAAAACACTCCCACCCATTTCATCCCTAAATACCCTCCACACCCCTCCCACCCTTCCTCTCATCTGAGCACCTCCTGGATGACGGGTCATCCCTGTACCCTGCCCACCGCCCTGGGTCAGAAGCAGTGTCGCAAGACACAGTACATCCACAGCGAGGCCGCTTCATTTAATCGGCGACCCCCCCTCTCCGTCCCCCTTTGCATATAAG
>NC_134786.1:172121-174621 GCF_046742065.1 Oratosquilla oratoria
GTCTATGTCAACTGGGATTCCCCCCTCCCCCCAACCACTAATCCCCCCACGATCTCCCCCCAACATTCCCCCCTCCTCTCTCCCCTCTAAGGCTCTTTTCCACCCTTTCTCCTCCCCCCCTTGGCTTTCTCCCCCTCTCCTCCTAGGCTTTCTTCTCCCCTCTTCCCTCTCCCCTCAAGCGCCCTCCTCTCCTCTCCCCTCTCTTCCCTCCGCTCTTTTTTCCTCCCCCCCCACGCGCTCTCATCTCTCCTCTCCTCTCCCCAGCCATTCTCTTCCCTTCTCGACTCTCTTTCTCTCTCTCTCTTTATATATATATATATATATATATATATATATATATATCATAAATATAATATGTGTGTGTGTGTGTGTGTGTGGGTGTGGGTGGGGTGTGTGGTGTTTGGTGTGTTTGTGTGTGGTGTGTGTGTGTAACAACCACCTAAGCTACCACGCCACGTCCCATAGTTCCGACAGAAAAAAAAGAAACTTGTCGACAGCAAACGTTGATAAACACGCGACAAATATAATCTTAATGGTTCTCCTCAGACAAAGAGGATTAAATAACTTATACAAAAGGACTCGAACTCACTTGTACGGACCCTTTCGTGAAGATGGGGGAACTCGACGATGGTATTCTTGCCCCCCCCTCAAACGTGTGCCAGCCATGTTTACAAGTCCTCATAAGGCACTCCCTAACCTTCTTCTCCTCCTCCTCCCCTCCTCTTCCTCCTCCCAATACCCCCCTCCTCTCCCTCCTTCTGCCCTCTTCCTCCTCCTTCTTCTCTCATTCCCCTTTTCTCCTCTTCCTTCTAATTCTCCTCCTCCTTTCTACCCTTCCTCCTCCTCCTCTTCCTCCTCTTTCAATACTCCTCTTCTCCAACCTCCTTCCCCTCCTTCTCCCCTCGCCTCTCCTCCTCCCCTTTCCCCTCCTCCTCCCCTTCCTCCTCCTGCCCTCTTTCCCCTCTTCCTCCCCCTCCTCTCCCCTCTCCCCTCCAACTCTCCCTCCTCCTCCTACCCTCTTTCACCTCCTCCTCCCCCTCCCTTCCAACTCCCCTCCCCTCCGTTCTAACCTCCTTTCAACCTTTTCCTCCCCCATCTCCTTCCCCACATCCCCCTCCTCCCTCCTCCTCCTCCCCTCTCCCCTCCAGCTCCCCCTCCTACTCCTGCCCTCTTTCCCCTCTCCCCCTCCCCTCTCATTTCCAACTCTCACTCCTCCTCCTCCCCCTTTCCCCTCCTCCCCTCCCCTTTCCCCTTCTCCCCTCCCCTCTCCCCTCCATCTCCTTCTCCTTCTCCTCCATCTCCTCCTCCTCTCTTCCCTCCAACTCTCCCTCCTCCTCCTCCCCTCCTTCCAATTCCCCTTCCTTCTACCCTCTTTTCCCCTCCTCCTCTTTCCTCCCCATTCCTCCTCCTCCCCCCTCCATCTCCCCCTCCTCCTGCCCTCTTTCCCCTCCTCCTCCCCTTTCCCCTCCAACTTTCCCTCCTCTTCCTCCTCCTGTCCTCTTTCCCCTCCTCCTACCCTCTTTCCCCTCCTCCTTCTCCTCCTCCCCTCTCTCCTCCATCTCCCGCTCCTTCCCCACTCCCCTCTATCTCTCCCCCCTTCTCCTCCATCTCCCCCCTCTTTCCCCTCCTTCCCCCCCTCCCCCCCCCGGACAGAAGCTCAACCCTCCAGGCAGGGGAGATACAGAAACCTGATCTTCTTCCCCTCAGTCCCTCTCCCCTCACTCTCCCCTCACTCTCTGTCCCGTTCTACTTTTTTCTCCTCCTCCTCCTCCTCCTCCTCCTCCTCCTCCTCCTCCTCCTCCTCCTCCTCCTCCTCTCTCTCCCACTCTTCTTCTTCTTCGCGGACTTCGGCAGCGCCGAAGACCTCTGGAGTTCGTGAGCTGGGAGTTCGAGGCTCCTCCTCCTGCTCCTCCTCCTGCTCCTCCTCCTCCTCCTCCTGCTCCTCCTCCTCCTGCTGCTGCTCCTCCTCCTCCTCCTCCTCCTCCTCCTCCTCCTCCTCCTCCTCCTCCTCTCTCTCACTCTTCTTCTTCTTCGCGGACTTCGGCAGCGCCGAAGACCTCTGGAGTTCGTGAGCTGGGAAGTCGAGGTGCCGAAGGGACCCTGAAGACTCTTTGTCGGAAACAAGAGAGCTTCTGCTCTCTTGAGAGGCTTCCAAACGCCGTTCCCCCCTTCCCCCACCTCTTTTTTTCTCTTTCTCCCTCCCTCTCTCTCTCTCTCTCTCTCTCTCTCTCTCTCTCTCTCTCTCTCTCTCTCTCTCTCTCTCTCTCTCTCTCTGAAATCACAGTCATAGTGAGAGCAATGACTCAACGAGATTTGCTCTGTGGAATATAAACATACATACAAAAATACACACACAGACAGACACACACACACACACACACACACACACACACACACACACACACACACACACACACACACACACACACACACACACACACACACACACATCTACACACACACACACACACACACACACACACACACACACAACACAACA
>NC_134786.1:197121-204621 GCF_046742065.1 Oratosquilla oratoria
CACTCCTTCTCCCTCACCTTCTCCAACCCTCGCCCCCTTCTCCATCTCCTCCTCCTCCTCCCCTTCTCATTCCTCCTCCTCACCCTCCTCCTTCTCCAACTCCCCCTCCCCCTCTCACCCTTCTCCCTCTCCCCCTCTCCCCTTCTCCTTCTCCCCCTACTCATTTCTCCCCTCCTCCCCTCCCTCATTTTCCCTAATCCCTTCACCCCATCCCCCCTCCTTCTCCCACTACCTCCCTTCTCAACCTCCCCTCCCTACTTCTCCCCTTCCCCTCTCCCACTCCCTCCATCTCCCTCCCCTCTTTCTCCTCCCTCCCCTCTCCCTCCTCCTCCCCTCTCCTCTTTCTGCCACCCCTCCTCCCCCCTTTGCCCCTTCTCCCCTCCTCTTCCCCTTCTCCCTCCCTCCTCCCCTTACCGCCTCCTCCTCCCTCTCCCTCCCCCTTTCCCCCTCCTCTTTCTCCCCCTCCCTCTCCTCCTCCCCATTTCTTCTACCCCCCCATTATCCACGTCTCTATTACCCCCCTCCCTCCTTCTCTCCTCGCCCTTCCCCACCTCCCTCCTTGTCCCCACCTCCCTCCTCTACCTCCCTCCTCTACCTCCCTCCTTCTCCCCTCCCCCTCCCCCTCCCCTTCTCCTCTTCTTTCTCCCCTTTCCCTCCTCCTCTATCAAAAATAGTGAAAATTATTTTTTTGTGTTCATTTGCGTGTGTGTGTGTGTGTGTGTGTGTGTGTGTGTGTGTGTGTGTGTGTGTGTGTGTGTGTGTGTGTGTGTGTGTGTGTGTATGTGCACATGCTTCCATTAACTAATGTCTGCAACGCTAATAAACTTTATATCAACTTAACTTGAATGTATATAATGTTTCCCATTGGCGCTACATAAGTTGGGGTGTTAATCATAATCTCCCTATAATACGTACTATTCCTTTCTCCTTTATCTATTATATTACCTGTCGCCAGGCGATTTAATTCATCTCCATGGCGCGTGCACACACACACACATACACACACACACACACACACACACACACACATACACACTCGACTGCACAAAGCGTCAATACTGCCCAATCAGCTGATTTTTGTTTACATAATAACGGAGACCGCGATCAGCTGATCTTTGTTTACATAATCACGGAGACCGCGATCAGCTGATCTTTTACATGAAACGGAGTCCGCGATCAGCTGATTTTTGTTTACATAATAACGGAGTCCGCGATCAGCTGATTTTTGTTTACATAATATCGGAGACCGCGATCAGCTCATTTTTGTTTACATAATAACGGAGACCGTGATCAGCTCATTTTTGTTTACATAATAACGGAGACAGCGATCAGCTGATTTTTGTTTACATAATAACGGATACCGCGATCAGCTGATCTTTGTTGACATAATAACGGAGACCGTGATCAGCTTAGCTTTGTTTACATAATAACGGAGACCGCGATCAGCTGATCTTTGTTTACATAATCACGAAGACCGCGATCAGCTGATCTTTGTTGACATTACAGGGATGACGGTAAGTTGGCAGGATATTCCCCATCTAAAAAAAAAAAAAAAGAGAGAGAGAGAGAGAGAGAGAGAGAGAGAGAGAGAGAGAGAGAGAGAGAGAGAGATATCTAGTAAAAAATAAAGGAAGAAAAACGAGGGAGAGAGAGAGAGAGAGAGAGAGAGAGAGAGAGAGAGAGAGAGAGAGAGAGAGAGAGAGAGAGAGAGAGAGAGAGAGAGAGAGAGAGAGAGTAATGCAGAGTCGAGCAGGAAAGAAATGGAATCCGAGGAGGAAAAAAGTGGTAAAAGCGAAGAGAAATAAATCAAACTTGAATAAGGTGGAGGAAATGGAACGAGACGAAGGAAGGGAGGGGAGATGAAAGGAAAAGAGAGAGAGAGAGAGAGAGAGAGAGGGGTGGGGGAGGTATAGATAGATAGACGGATTCATAGAGAGAGGGGGAGAGGGAGGAGAGGGAGGGAGAGAGAGAGAAAGAGAGAGAGAGAGAGAGAGAGAGAGAGAGAGAGAGAGAGAGAGAGAGAGAGAGAGAGAGAGAGAGAGAGAGAGAGAGAGAGAGAGAGAGAGGCAGAGAGACGGATTGATAGAGAGAGAGAGAGAGAGAGAGAGGGGGCGGAGGTAGAAACAGATAAAGGGATTGATAGATAGAGGGGGGAGAGGGAGAGGGGGGAGGGAGGGAGGGAGGGAGGGGGGAGGGAGAGAGAGAGATATAGACAGAGAGAGAGACTGATAAATAGATAGAGGGGGGAAAGAGGGAGGGGGAGAGAGGGAGGGGGAAAAGAGAGAGAGAGAGAGAGAGAGAGAGAGAGAGAGAGAGAGAGAGAGAGAGAGAGAGAGAGAGAGAGAGAGAGAGAGAGAGAGAGAGAGAGAGAGAGAGAGAGAGAGAGACGGATAAATATATATAGGGGGGGGAGGGAGGGGGAGAGAGGGAGGGGGGAAGAGAGAGAGAGAGAGAGAGAGAGAGAGAGAGAGAGAGAGAGAGAGAGAGAGAGAGAGAGAGAGAGAGAGAGAGAGAGAGAGAGAGAGAGATAGCGACAGAGAGAGAGATGGATAGATAGATAGAGAGGGAGGGAGAGAGAGAGAGATAAAGAGAGAGAGACGGATTAATAGATGAAGAGAGAATCATAAAGAAAGAGAGACAGATAGACAGATAGATAGAAAGGAGAAAGAGAGAGAACAATGTATAGACATACAGATAGATAGATAGATAGAGAGAAAGAGGGGTAGAAGTATAAAGACGGGTAGAGAGATAGAGAGCTTTGAGACCTAGGAAAGAGGCGAGGGGAAGAGAGGAGGGGAAAAGGAGGAGGGGAACAGAGGAGGAGGAGGAGGAAGAGAGGAGGAGGAGAAGGAGGAGATAGAATAGAAAGAGGAAGTGGAGGAGGAGGAAGAGGAGGAGGAGAAGGAGTAGGTAGAGGAAGAGGAAGAGGAGAAGGAAGACGAAGAAGAGGAGGATTCAGGAATAGGGAATGGAAGAGGAAGAGAAATAGGAGGAGGAGGAGGACGAAGGAGAGGAGGATGATTTAGAAGAGGTATAGGAAGAGGAAGAGAAGAGGAGGAGGAGTAAGAGGAGGAAGAGGAGGAGGAGGAGTAAGAGGAGGAAAAGGAGGAGGAGGAGGAAGAGGAGAAGGAAGAGGAATAGAATGAGGAGGAGGAGGAATAGGAAAAGGAAGAGAAAGAGAAGGAGGAGGAAGAGGAGAAGGAAAAGAATGAGGAGGAGGAAGAGGAGAGGGATTAGAAAGAGGAATGGAAAGAGAAGGAGTAGGAGGAATAGGAAGAGGAAGAGAAAGAGGAGGAGAAAGAGTAAGAGGAGTAGGAGGAAGAGGAGTAGAAGGAGGAAGAGGAGATAGAAGAGGAAGAGGAGGTGGAAGAGGAGGTGGAAGAGAAGGTGGAAGAGGTGGAAGAGAAGGTGGAAGAGGTGGAAGAGGAGGTGGAAGAGGAGGTGGAAGAGGAGGTGGAAGAGGAGGTGGAAGCGGGAAATAGGCAAACAAGCAAAAGGAAAAAATTGTCCAAAATCAGAGGATTCTTCAAAGGATTACAATGGCGGAGTAAGCCGAAAGGAGACCTTTTGGTCCATAACTAAGTCGGATGCTGAAAAAAATATATATATAATAATGATAAATAAGAGAAAAATGGATAAAAATTATAGTAATATAAATGATAATAAATAGAATGAATAGAGGGACTCAATTATTTATTTTATTTATCATTATTTATATTATTATAATTTTTTTCACTGTTTACGTCATCAAACATTTCCATTCAGCCAACGTCAACCCCCCTTTAAACCAACTTATCATAGGCCGAATCAAAATCCTTATTCTGGCTGCCCTCAGGCGATTTTATTAATTTTGGTTGAAAAAATCCCCTTGAGGATGTCAAGTGGGTAATTTTCTTCGTCCTTTTTTTTTTTTTTTTTTAACTCTATGCATAAATGACGTCATCTCCATGACGTCACGTGTTACGTCACCTCCGTCATTCCTATCTTTAAATTCCCCATGTCCGATGAATTATGAAAAATCACGTATCATTGTGAGTCGTTTCACCTGTTGACAATGCAGACTTGGTGCGTTGCAAGTGTGGTGTTGTTGAAAAGATCGTTCATTGTCTTTTGTTATCGTTCACTCTTCGCCAAATTAAGAATATTTTTTCAAATTTACTTTTATTTTTATTGTATTTATTTATTTATTTATTTATTTATCTATTTATTTATTTATTGGGTGAGGGAGGGCCCTACCAGACCACTGAACTATTCTCAAACTATCTTAAGGTGCTGTCACACTAGGCATATCTCGCTAGCATGCTACTTGCTTTGAGTAGCAACGACTTCGGTAACAATTTTTTTTTTTTTTTTTTTTTTTGCAAATTTCTAAATGTCAAATTACTTTTGCGTCTGAGAAGCTGAATGAACGAACTAAGAGAAGTTGAACCTAGAATACGAATGTTAGACACATTGTTGAGATGTTCCTATCACGGAAGTCTAGAATAGTGTAACCCAAGTCGTTGCTACTCAAATTTAAATAGCAAAAGCGAGTAGCAGGCTAGCCTAGCGTGCCGTCACCTTTAGTAAAGTGCAGAGCTCCCGCTAAACCTGTTAAGTTAAATTTGTTAATCAGGTTTAGTCGTACAACACGGTAAGTCCCTTAACATATTTTATTCTGGCTAATGTTGGACAATGGGGAGGGTTCTCTCTCTCTCTCTCTCTCTCTCTCTCTCTCTCTCTCTCTCTCTCTCTCTCTCTCTCTCCCTTGTTCATTACATATTTCCCCTCTTTCAACATCATTTTCCCTCTTCCCCTCTCTTCCTCTCTCTTCCTTTCCCCTCTCTCTTCCTCCCCATTCCCTTCTCCTTGCTTATATCTTCCTCTCTTCTCCCTCCTCGCTCTCTTTCCCTTATATAATGTCTTCTCTCTTCCCTCCCTCTCTCTTTCTCTCTCTCTCTCATCTCTTTCCCATTCCCCCTCCTCTCTTTCCCACTTCGCTCTCTTTCTTCTTTCCCTCTTTTCCCCTCCTCTCTTTCCTCTCTCCTCTCTCTCCTCAACCACATTTCCCTCGACGCTCTTTCCCTCGACGCTCTCTTTACCCCCTCCCTCTCTCTCCTCACCCCCTTCCTCCGTTTCCCCCGATGCTCTCTTTTCCTATTTCCCCTCTTTTCCAATCTTACTCTCGTTTCCCCTCAATCTATATGACGTCGTCAACAGGAGCATCCAATATGACGTCAGTGTCACTCTCTCTCTCTCTCTCTCTCTCTCTCTCTCTCTCTCTCTCTCTCTCTCTCTCTCTCTCTCTCTCTCTCTTTCCCTCTCCTAGGACACAAAAATAAATGTAAACAACTCCAGTGTGTGTGTGTGTGTGTGTGTGTGTGTGTGTGTGTGTGTGTGTGTGTGTGTGTGTGTGTGTGTGTGTGTGTGTGTGTGTGTGTGTGTTTGTGCGCGTGAGTGTATGTATGTATTTGAATGTGTGTGTAAATGTATGTATGAATGTGGTGCTCATAGTTACAGCATTACACAGTCTATACGAACTCTGAGCTCTCATCCGGGAGGGTAAAAGCTGTCGGTCACGAGTCCAGCACGTGGTCGTTGGAGTAGCCAATCAAATGGAACATGCGTTGGCAATTGAACTGGCGAGTACAAAACATCAGGCTTGTTAGTTCCCCAACATGTCTTGTTCTGCTTCATTTGTTTAAAGGTCTCTTCTCTTCTTCTTTGATTTCTTGATTTCTCCTTCTTCTGTTCTTCTTTCTTCTCTTTCTCTTCTTTTCTCCTTCTTACATTCTCCCTTCTTCTTCTTCTTCTTCTTCTTTTCCTTGTTCTTCTTCTTTTTCTTCTTCTTCTTCTCTCTATTTTTCTTTTTCGTTGCATTCGCCAGCCGCATTTCCACCTTCTGGTTATTTGTATCTTACTCTCCCTTGTTCCGCTTTCTCTTTCTCTCTCGCTCTCTCTCTCTCTGCCCCTCTCTCTCTCTCTCTTTTCTTTAATTGCATCTGTGATCCATCTTTTCCACTCTCTGATTATCTGTATCTTCCTACCACTCCTCTCTCTCTCTCTCTCTCTCTCTCTCTCTCTCTCTCTCTCTCTCTTTTTTATTTTCCTCTTTTATTGCATCAGCGAGTCGCCTTATATACCCTTTCCTTTCATTATTTGTATCTTCCTCCCCCTCGTCTCTCTCTCTCTCTCTCTCTCTCTCTCTCTCTTCTCTCTCTTTATTTTCTTCTTTCACTGCATCTGCTAGCCGCCTTTTCCACCCTCTGATTATTTGTATCTTCCTCCCCCTCGTCTTTCTCTCTCTCTCTCTCTCTCTCTCTCTCTCTCTCTCTCTCTCTCTCTCTCTTTATCTCTTCTCTCTATTTATTTTCTTCTTTCATTGCATCTGCGAGCCGCCTTTTCCACCCTCTGATTATTATTTGTATCTTCCTACACCTCGTCTTTCTTTCTCTCTTTGATTCTCTCTCTCTCTCTCTTTCTCTCTCTCTCTCTCTCTCTCTCTCTCTCTCTCTCTCTCTCTCTCTCTCTCTTTTTTTTATTTTCTTCTTCCATTGTATCTGCCAGCCGCCTTTTCCACCCTCTGATTATTTGTATCTTCCTCCCCCTCGTCTTTCTTTCTCTCTTTGTTTCTCTCTCTCTCTCGCTCTCTCTCTCTCTCTCTCTCTCTCTCTCTCTCTCTCTCTCTCTCTCTCACGTCTTTTGTCCTTCCTCCGACCCTTCTCTTATTTTTCTCCCTTACAATCTCATGCCTCCCTACTCCTCCACCTACTCCACTTCCTCCACCTACTCCACTTCCTCCACCTCCTCCTCCACCTCCTCCTCCACCTACTCATCCACCTACTCATCCACATACTCCTCCACACACTCCTCCACCTCCTCCTCCACCTACTCCTCCACACACTCCTCCACCTACTCCTCCACCTCCTCCTCCACCTCCTCCTCCACCTCCTCCACCTCCTCCTCCACCTTCTCCACCTCCTCCACCTACTCCTCCACATACTCCTCCACATTCTCCTCCACCTCCACTTCCTCCATCCCTTCAAATTTCGGGTTGACCTGACCTGACTTCACCTGACCTGACGATGACCTGTCGCTTCATGCCGCCACGTAGTTTATTTATTAATTTATTTTATTTTATTTATTCATTTATTTTTTTAACGACAAGCAACAAAACTATTGACAGTTATGGGCAATTTGGAAAAAAAATTACAATTTACAAAGGCTAGCAAGGAAGGCAATAAATGAATATATAGATGAATAAATAGGCTTATAAATAAACCTATAAATAGGTTGATTTATGAAAAAATAATTCTAAATGGATTTATAAATCTAAAAAATAAAGAAATACTGAAAAATAAATAAGCATATAAATTAATGAATTTAAGAGGAACATTTGACTTTTTTAGGTAAATTAATTAATAAATCTAATAATAAAAATAAAAGAATTAATGAAAAATAAATTAATTAATATGTTTTAGCAAATAAATCAACCTTAAAGTATATAAATGAATAAATAAC
>NC_134786.1:214621-219621 GCF_046742065.1 Oratosquilla oratoria
AAATACATACCACATTTCTATACCAGCAATTCCCTCATACCATATAAACATGGTATGCTTTAACGTCACAAACTCCTCCCATCAGAAGGCTAGTACGGTGCCCCTCACAGAGGACTTTGTAGCGTGGAATTTAATGAACCATAATGCCCTTAGTTCAACTTCGCCGGTGGCAGGATTCGAACCGCCATCCCCTCGACTTTCGCCGCAAGTAACGACGCCCTAATCCTCTCAGCCAGCGAACTTCCCACACACACATACACCTAAGAATCTTGGAAAAATTTTCCTTATATAAATCTTACACAAATCCTTAGAAAGGAAAGACTTATATAAGGAAAGAATTTTTTTAAAGGATATTCTTTAAAAAAAATCCTTCCTTATATAAATCTTATATAAATCCTTGGAAGCGAAAGATTTATATAAGGAAAGAATGTTTTTTAAGAATGCCACCGTAAAATTCTTGCGGTGGTATTCTTAAAAAAAATCTTTCCTCATATAAATCTTATATAAATCCTTGGAAGGGAAAACGTTAAATAAGAAAAGAATATTTCTTAAGAATACCACCGTAAACTTCTTGCGGTGGTATTAAATACATGTATATGTATATATATATACATATTATATATATATATATATATATATATATATATATTATATGCATATATATATATATATATATATATTATATATATGTATATATATATACATTGGCCGATTTTGGCCGATGCCGATTAATAGGCAAACCCCTAACAATATAGACTCTATAAAGGATTTAAGGGAAAACCCGGTCCCAGCGTTCCCAAAGCGTTCCTCAGAGAGACCAGCGTTCCCAAAGCGTTCCTCAGAGAAACCAGACTGCTCGGACAGCGAGTCTAGGAAACGAGGACAAGAACAATAATCACAACAAATGGTGATGATGATGATAAGGATAAAGATAGTGTTTAACATAAGACACATTTCGTTGGAGTTAAGAAGACGAGGAAGAAGAGGAGGACGAGGAGGAAGAAGAGGAGGACGAGCACGAGGAGGAGGACGAGGAGGACGAGCACGAGGGGGAGGAGGGGGAGGAGGACGAAGTGGAGGAGGAGGACGGGGAGGAGGAGGAGGAGAAATAGAACAAGAAGGAGAGGGGGAGAAGAAGGTGGGAAACGAGTTCCCCCTCCCCCTCCCTCCTGCGATGGCGGAGATGGGAGAGATGTTGCAGGAGGAGGAGGAGGAGGAGGAGGACGACGAGGTGGAGGAGGGGGCGAGAAGGAGGTGCAGGAGGAGGAGGAGGAGGTGGAGGAGAAGGGGGACGAGGACGAGAAGGAGGAAGAAAAGAAGGAGGAAAAGAATGAGGAGGAGGAAGAGGAGGTGGAAGTGGAGGAGGACGAGGAGAAGAAGGAAGATAAGAAGAAGGAAAAGAAGGAGGAGGAGGAGGAGGAGGACGAGAAGAAGGTGCAGGAGGAGGAGGAGGAGGAGGAGGAAGAGGAGGAGGAAAAGGGCAAGGTGGAGGAGGAGGACGAGGACGAGGAGGAGGAAAAGAAGGAGGAGGAGGAAGACGAGGACAAGAAGGAGGAGGAGAAGGAGGAGGAAGAAAAGGAAGGGAGAGGAGGACGAGGACAAGAAGGAGGAGGAGATGGAGGAGGAAAAAGAGAAGACAAGAAACAGGTTCCCCCTTCCCCCCCTCTCTCTTCCCCCCTTCCCGCCTCTCTCTTCCTTCTTCCCCCCCTCTCTCTTCCCCCCTTCCCGCCTCTCTCTTCCCTCTTCCCCCCTCTACCTTCCCCCCTTCCCCCCAATGCATTATTCACAGTATTGGAATTTCGCACAGGTCTCAGATGAGAGAAGAGGAGGAGGAGGAAGAGGAGGAGGAGGAGGAGGAGGAGGAAGAGGAGGAGGAGGAGGAGGAGGAAGAAAAGGAGGAGGAGGATGGAGAGGAGGAGGAGGGAAAGGAGGAAGAGGAGGAGGAGGAGGAGGAGGAGGAGGAGGAGGAAGAGGAGGAGCAGGGAGATGGTGATGAAGATTGAGATGGAGGGAAATGGAGGGAAAGGCTCCACGTGGAGGAAAGAAAAGAGAAAAAAATTAAAATCGATTTACGGGACTCGAACTGCCCATAAATTCATCTTTAAATTTATTATCTAATTCATTTATTGATTTATTCACTTATTTTTATTTTTATCTATTTATCTTTTTATTTGTTCGTATATGTGTTCCCTGGTGTATCGATGATCTGAATAAATTAATTAATAAATTTATTTATTTATATTTATCTGGTAATTTATTTGTTTGCTTATTTCTTAAAGAGAAGAGGAGGAGGAGGAGAAGGAAGAGAGGAAAGAAGAGGAGGAGGAACAGGAAGAGAAAAAGTAAAAAGAGGAAGAAGATGAGGAATAAGAAGAGGAAGAGGAGGAGGAGGGAGAACAGAAAGAGGATGGGAAGGAGAAGAAGAGGGAGAAGGAGGAGGAAAAGGATGAGGAGAAGAAAGAGGAAGATGAGAGGAGGAGGAAGAGAAACAAATGGAGGATAAAGAAGGAGAAGAAAGGGAATAAGGAGGAGGAGGAGGAGGAGGAAGAGGAAGAGGAAGAGGAAGAGGAGGAGGAGGAGGAGGAGGAGGAGGAAGAGAAACAAATGGAGGATAGAAAGGAGAAGAAAGGGGATAAGGAGGAAGAGGAGGATGAGGATGAGGAAGAGGAAGAGGAAGAGGAAGAGGAAGAGGAAGAGGAGGAGGAAGAGGAAGAGGAAGAGGAGGAAGAGGAAGAGGAAGAGGAAGAGGAGGAGGAGGAGGAAGAAATGACAGAGGAGGAACAGTAGGAAGAGAAAAAGGAACAAAAAGAGGATGGGAAGAAAGGGAAGACAAAGGAGAAGATGACAGAGGAGGAGGAGGAGGAGGAGGAGGAGGAAAAGACAGAAGAAGAGGAAGAACAGGAGGAAGAAGATAAATAGACAGAGTATGAGGAAGAACAGGAGGAAGAGGAGGAACAGACAGAGGAGGAGGACAAAGAGAAGGAGGAGAAAGAAGAGAAATAGATGGAGAAAGAGAACGACATGGAGACAAAGTTGAAAGAGAGAAAAAAAGAGTAAAAGAGAGTAGGAAGAGGAGGACACGAAAAAAGAGGGAACGGGGGAAAGAAAATGAAGGAAAAGAAGAGGAAGACGACAAGGGAGGAGGAGGAGGAGGGGAGGGGGAGTGGGAGGAGGGATGAGGAGGGGGAGGAGAGAGGGGGAGAGAGGGGGAGGGGGAGAACTGGAGGAGAGAGGGGGAGGGAGAGAAGTGGAGGGGGAGAAATGGAGGAGGAGGGAGGAGGGAGGAGGGAGGAGGAGGAGGAGGGAGGAGGAGGAGGAGGGGAGGAGGAGGGGAGGAGGAGGGGGAGGAGGAGGGGGAGGAGGAGGGGAAGGAGGAGGGAGAGGAGGAGGTAGGGGAGGGGGAGAAGTGGAGGAGGGAGGGGGAAATGGAGGAGAAGGGAAGTGGAGGGGGATGGGGAAGAGGAGGGGAGGGGGAGGAGGAGGGGGAGGAGGAGGAGGAGGAGGGGGAGGAGGAGGAGGAGGAGGGAGGGGGAAGTGGAGGAGGAGGGAAGTGGAGGGGGAAGGGGAGGGGGAAGAGGGCAAAGATCCTCCAATGTTGTACGGAAAATATTTTTCTCTCTTTCCAGAGAGAGAGAGAGAGAGAGAGAGAGAGAGAGAGAGAGAGAGAGAGAGAGGTGGAGGCAGGTAGATAGATCGATAGTTAAAGATAGACAGACAGATAGATAGTGAGTGAAAGAGAGAGAGAGAGAGAGAGAGAGAGAGAGAGAGAGAGAGAGAGAGAGAGAGAGAGAGAGATATGTGGGGGAGACAGATAGACAGAGACAGACAGATAGATAGTGAGTGAGAGAGAAAGAGAGAGAGATTGACGACATACCCGAAGAAAAAAAAACAAGAAAAAAAAAACAAGAGGAGGGAGACCATTATCAAGATGAGGACCTGAAAGAAGAAGAAGAAGAAGAAGAAGAAGAAGAAGAAGAAGAAGAAGAAGAAGAAGAAGAAGAAGAAGAAGAAGAAGAAGAAGAAGAAGAAGAAGAAGAGGAAGTACAAGTAAAGGAAATACCAGAAGAAGAAGAAGAAGAAGAAGAAGAAGAAGAAGAAGAAGAAGAAGAAGAAGAAGAAGAAGAAGAAGAAGAAGAAGAAGAAGAAGAAGAAGAAGAAGAAGAAGAAGAAATAGTTTGAAAGCGAGAATGAATGGCAAAAAGGTGAAAGTGGAGGAGGAGGACGAGGAGGAGGACGAGGAGCAGAAGGAGGAGGAAGAGGAGAAGGAGGGGGAGGAGGGAGGAAGAGGAGGAGGAGGAGGGGGCAGAAGAAGAGAGGGAGGAGGAGTAGGAGGAGGAAGAAAGAAAGGAGGAGAATGAGGGGGAAAAGAAAGAGGAGGAGGAAGAGGAGGAGAAGGAGAGGCAAGAGAAGAGAGGAATGAGGTGGAGGAGGTGAAAGAGAAAGAGGTGGAGGAAGGGGAGGAGGAGGAAGAGGAGGAAGAAGAGGAGAAATTGGTGAAAGAGGACAAAAACAAAGAAGAGAAAGGAGAGGGAAAAGAGTGGAAAGAAGAAGAGAGTAGGAAAGTGGCGTTTGGAGGAGGAGGAGGAGGATCAGGAGGAGGAGGAAGAGGAAGAGAATGGAGGAGAAATGGGTCGAGGAAGAGAGGAATGAGGAGGAGGAGGAGGAGGAGGAGGAGGAGGAGGAGATGGAGAGGTACGAGGAAGAGTAGGAGGAGGAGGACGAAGAGGAAGAGGAGGACGAAGAGGAAGAGGAGGACGAAGAGGAAGAGGAGGACGAGGAGGAGGAGGCAGAGGAGGAGGAGGAGTAGGAGTAGAATGAGTAGGAGGAGGAAGAGGAGGAGGAGGAGGAGGAAGCGGAGAAGGAACAGGAGGAGTAGGAGGAGGAGGAGGAGGAGCAGGAAGTGGAGTAGGATGAGAAGAAAGAGGAGGAAGAGCCGGAGGAGGAGGAGGAGAAGGAGGAGGAGGAGGAAGATCCGGAGAAGGAGGGGTACGAGGAATATT
>NC_134786.1:235117-242617 GCF_046742065.1 Oratosquilla oratoria
GCCTCGCTGCATTGCCAATCACTCGAACGATGTGCCGGGGGTAGAGATAGTCCTCACACACACACACACACACACACACACACACACACACACACACACACACACACACACACACACACACACACACACACACACACACACACACACACACACACACACACACACACACACACACACACACACACACACACACACACACACACACACACACACACACACACACATACACACACACGTGTATCCAATGGGCTTTATTATATATCAATATGAAATTCAATTCTATAAATATTTACCAAACCATTTTTGCGTCCTAATACAGATATAAATATGCTTTTATATATATATATATATATATATATATATATATATATATATATATATATATATATATATATATATATATGCAAGGGGGGACGGAGAGTGGGGGGTCGCCGATTAAATGAAGCAGCCTTGCTGTGGATGTGCTGTGTCTTGCGACACTGCTTCTGACCCAGGGCGGTGGGCAGGGTGCAGGGATGACCCGTCATCCAGGAGGTGCTCAGATGAGAGGGAGGGTGGGAGGGGTGTGGAGTGTATTCAGGGATGAAATGGGTGGGAGTGTTTTTATGCCTTTCCCTCTTTGGCTACCTCCCTTGGAAGGGGGAAAAAGCCTTGGTATATGTATGTATATATATATATATATATATATATATATATATATATATATATATATATATATATATATATATATATATATATATATACTTTATATAAATCACGTGTGTGTGTGTGTGTGTGTGTGTGTGTGTGTGTGTGTGTGTGTGTGTGTGTGTGTGTGTGTGTGTGTGTGTGTGTGTGTGTGTTTACTTGCGTTAATCACCTTCATTCATATTCATAGTTTCACAAATACTATGACGTCACGCTGACCTATGACATAACCCTTAGCTCTGACGCAGCAGTGACGTCACCCTCCACTCTGACGTCACGATAAACTGTGACGTCACATGGGCAGGACTCGTAGTCATGGATTCAAATTGGACAAATTTAGATTTAAGAAGGAAATAGGCAAAAATGTGTTTCCTAATAGGGTGGTCAACGAATGGAATAGACTTGGCAACCATATAGTGAGTTCTGAAACTATCGGTTGTTTTAAGAAACTGTTAGACAACTTTATGGATAGGAATGATAGGTGGTAATGGACATGGGACTGCCTAGTGTAGGCCTTATGGTCTCTTGCAGCCTCCTTCATTCTTATGGATGGTGATGACAGGTGGTAATGGACATGGAACTGCCTAGTGTAGGCCTTATGGTCTCTTGCAGCCTCCTTAATTCGTATGTTCTTATAATTTTGCGTTATGAGAAACATGCTTGTGTGTTTTGTACTTACCTTCAATTCGAGCGCCGGCCATTCCTGGCGTGAAGACAGCCAGAAGAGTGAGAATGACGGACGCAGTGGCCACCTGAACCCTCCTGGTCCTCCCACACCCCCTC
The DNA here is from genome assembly GCF_046742065.1 of Oratosquilla oratoria. Lineage (NCBI taxonomy): Eukaryota > Metazoa > Arthropoda > Malacostraca > Stomatopoda > Squillidae > Oratosquilla > Oratosquilla oratoria. Next base: position 236,588 of record NC_134786.1, read on the forward strand.
CCCTCCGCCACCGCCACCCTCCGACCCACCGGGAGCAGTCCCGAGGGACGTCTGGTACGGGTACGAACCCCCTCCCCGTTTTCTGTTGTCTTTCCTGACGTTGCGTCACGGGAGGGTTCTTCCGCGGCCGGCGGGCGGAGGCGGTCGGCGGTCGCAGAGGTCATGGTGCGTCTACTGGCGGAGTTTTCGTCGAAGTAGGTGTTCCTCTTCTGGAGGAGGTGCCTCACGCCCTTTGGCGCGGCGTCCGGGGACTCCTCGGAGGACGTCAACCTTCCACTCTTCCCAAGTGGCACTTGAAGTTGCATCTTGGCACTGACGATAGTGCCACTAGATGACGCAACGCTACTTTAACCTCAACCTGAAGGTTTCTGTCCACTCGCGCATGCGCACACACGGACGCCGAAGAAGGAGATCGAAGCAGACGAAGGGCACTGATCCCTGAAACCCGAGCCTAAACAGTCATACTTCGAAATCGGTCTAAATCTTAAAGACAAAAAAATTTCGAGAAGAACTGATCCGAAATTTCGAGAAGACTTTTCGAAATCGAACCGGAGGAACGTCGAAGGGTCGATAGCGTCTGGGGATGGCAAGCTCGAGGGAAATGAATATAATTCATTTCTTGTTGGCCGGGCTGGGATCTCCTTCTAGCTTCGCACACTGCAGACCAAAAAAATAAAGTAAGATAAAACAAAATAAAACAAAAATAATGGTACGACGCACTTATCAAACATAAATCAACCACTTTTTTTCAAAATTTCTTATCAATTTTTTTTTCCACCAAAACGTCTTCGTTCTTCTCGTGACTTCCGAAGTTCTTGTTTTCGGACCAAATAAAAAGAAACACAAACGTCACTTACTGACGCCTAAATGATAACGTCACTTCGGTACTGACGTCACAGGGTTGACGTCACTTCGGAACTGATGTCACAGGGTTGACGTCGCTTCGGCGGTGGTTTCAGAACCTCCTTCCCTGGTGATCGACCTCCCCACGCGTCTCTACGACGTCTTCTTCAGGCGTCTGGTTCCTCCAGAGAACGAAAACAGCAACTGAGGTCGCTGACGTCTCCTACTCCAGTACCCACGTCTTCATAACTCTTCAGACTCTTCCTCCCGGCCTTCCAGGTCTTCACTGTGAATCTCCGAAATGTGGTCCTCTTTCCAGCCTTCTCCTGGAGTCTCAAGTTCTCTTCTTTCCAGACTCTTAGAGCATGGCTTCCTCTTCCTGATGGTACTTGAAAGAGTCTCTACGAATGTGGTCCTCTTTCCAGCCTTCTCCTGGAGTCTCAAGTTCTTCTTTCCAGACTCTTGGAGCAGAACCTCCTCTTCCTGATGGTACTATGACACCCTCAGCCTTTGCTCCAGTCCAGAGGAGGAAAGCGTCCTTCGCTGAGATTTTTCTTCAAGAAGAACCAAGATCCTTTCGTTCGATTGTGGCATCGTTGGTCCACAAAGCGATGAGGTCCACAACCACCGGAAGGGTCCGGTAAGATCACCAGGTCTTCTCCAAGGGATGTTTGTGTGGGCCAGGGTGAGGCTAGTGACCTACACGCCCTATGGAGATCAAACCCTGAGGGAGTAGTACCCTAGGGAGGCGTTAGATCGAGGAACGGTTTCCCTAAGGTGGTAATTCCCCCAAGGAGTACCAAAAGCTCCTCCCCTAGAAAGGACACCGAGGTTCTTGAGTCCAGAGCCCCGTGGACATGGCCCTGCACCAGGTGGGTCTTACTCTTGTCGAAGTCGAGTTCGAAGTCGAGTTCGAAGTGGGGCTGGAGGTGGTGGATGGTCGTTCTGGTCTACAGGGGGTGAAGGAACATGTACCCACGAGTTCGTGAGGAACATCTACGAAGAAGCGACCCTCTCTCTGGCCGAGATTCGAACCTTGACCCAGGGGCGCATAGCGGGACGCAAGGTCAGACTCTCCAGGGCGGCAGACCCACAGGGGAAGAAGCTCAGTCCAGTTGTGTCTTCATGAAAAAAAGAAGAAAATTTTGGGTCTTCCTTTTCTTTTTTTTATGTCTTGTTAAAATGCGCCAACCACTCAAAATTGATCTCACAGAAACCAGAAGGGACTCTTTCTTCGGAGGCCAGAGAGTCTCAGGGTCTTCCTCTTTAAGAAATATCGAACTCCCGAAGAACTTTCACGAAGTCGACGATGCTGAAGTTCAGTCACCGACCAACTTTAAGTGGCACTCGATTTTAGTCAATAACAAATACACATGAACGTCAACTGATTCAGTCAATAACACCATTCAAAGTAATAACAATAACACTTTTTCCACGTCGGATCAAAACATACAAATTCACTTCCTACAAAAACCTAAAAAAAAGAAAAAGAAAATTATTATTCATAATTCGGTGACAGACATGAACATGGGGATATAACAGCATTGGGGGCAAAGGTTGTGGCTGTGTCTAACCATACTTACCCTTTCCATCAATGTCTAGGGATGCTTGGTGCGAAACCAGGTAGACACCAGACTCATCCCAACAAACATCAAGACATACTTTTATGGAAACAAGCCCAGTAATAACTGTATGATACTACAAGCAAGAGTAATATTTTTTAATGACAATAAGAATATTAGAGTCACTGGGAACAATAATTAGTATTAGTAATAGTAATGACAACTATAATTGGACGCAATATTTTTCATCCTCAGGCAACAGCATGCCATAAGTCTTTATGTTAAGATGATTGCATTGATAGCATAGTTTCAGAGCATCGTCTGTCGAAGACTAATTAGCTAGAGAGAGAGAGGGGGGGAGGGAGAGAGAGAGAGAGAGGGGGGGAGGGAGAGAGAGAGAGAGAGAGAGAGAGAGAGAGAGAGAGAGAGAGAGAGAGAGAGAGAGAGAGAGAGAGAGTGTGAGTGAGAGAGAGGGGGGGAGAGTGGTGGAGTGAGGGAGGTGAGGGAGGGAGGGAGGGAGGGAGGGAGGGAGAGAAGGGGAGAGAGAGAGAGGGAGAAGGGGAGAGAAGGAGAGAGAGGGAGAAGGGGAGAGAAGGGGAGGGAGGGAGGGAGGGAGGGAGGGGAGGGAGGGAGGGAGAGAGAGGGAGAGAGAGAGGGAGAAGGGGAGAGAAGGAGAGAGAGGGAGAAGGGGAGAGAAGGGGAGAGAAGGAAAGAGAGGGAGAAGGGGAGAGAGGGGGAGAGAGAGAGAGAGAGAGAGAGAGAGAGAGAGAGAGAGAGAGAGAGAGAGAGAGAGAGAGAGAGAGAGAGAGAGAGAGAGAGAGAGAGAGAGACTAATGTCATCAGAGACTCCACCAAGACACAAATCCTCCCCTCCCTCCCTCACTCCCTCCCTCACCCCAGCCATCACCGCGGTCCTCCTCCTTCTCCTCCTCCTCCTCCTCCTCCTCCTCCTCCTCGACCTGTCATCGGCCTCCCTCTAACGACCTGGGTTGACCCGAGAGAGGAACAGACGAGGCGTCTGCGGTTTCTTTGTATATACACGTGTGTGTGTGTGTGTGTGTGTGTGTGTGTGTGTACTTTGACCGGCTACCTTCTTTACAAGGGGAAAGAGACCTTTTGGTCTTTCCTTGAGGTCCGGGTGGGTGATAAGCCAGGAGAAAAAAAAAAAAAAAAAAAAAAAAAGGGACCTTTTGGTATATGGACAGACTTCATCAGACATGGAGAAGGACCTAAGGATGATAAGAAGGAACTTGAGGAGGACGTGAGGAGGCCAGAGGTCCTGTAGGACCTGTCAGCAAGGTACTCCACTTATCAGCACGCTCGAGTACCTCTGGAGGGCATAAAAAACTGACCCACGTACGCAAGATTTATTGGAATATTTTTTCTTCTTCATTGTGGTTGTTTTAATGATATTTTATTCGTAAAAATAGATAAATAAATAAAGAAATAAATAAAGAAATAAAGAAATAAATAAAAAGATAAATGAAGAATTTTAATAGAAATGTCCTAAAAGTCACTAACAATTGGGAAATTGAGCACTTTTTAGTACAATATCATTCTATTCAATCTAATTTTATTTATTGATTTATTCACCTATCTATTTAATTATCTACCCATTTATTTTTCTTTTTGTTTATTAGTTTTACCGTTTCACCAATGCTTCACTCGATTTTTATTATTTTATTATATTTTATCTTATCTATCTATTTTATTTGGCCAAAGTCTTAAATGGTAACTGATAAATTATATATACATACACACACACGCACACATATATATATATATATATATATATATACATATATATATATAATATATATATATATATATATATATATATATATATTATATATATATATATGTATATATACATATGTATATGCCAAAGTAGACCACTTGGAAAAAGAAACTAACGAAGCAGAGCGCTTTCGTATATTACATCCAGTACAAAAATGGACATGGACATGTACTTTTTGCACGGAAGATGTAATATACGAAAGCGCTCTGCTTTATTTTTTTTTTCAAGTGGTCTACCTTGCATAAGTGAACACACGTACCCGTGTTGTAATTAGCAATATATATATATAATATATATATATATATATATATATATATATATATATATACATATATTATATATATATATATATATATATATATATATATATATATATATACACAGATATGGAATTCCTAGGACGTTTGCACATTTGGCTCGAAGTAAGCTGACCCAGTTTGCACATTATTTCGCTCAATTTCACTCGGCTTGCAATTTGGTCTCTGTAAAGGGAAAGGGATGGGAAGTAGGACACACGAAACTATATGAAAACGTTTGGTAATAGACGAATTACAGCAAACGAAACATTCTGAAACGAACAATCACAATAAATGAATAAATAAATAAATCTATAAATATCTAGGAATCAGAATGATGACACGCGGAAGAAAATTATTAAAAGAACAAATAAAAAATATATTTGAATATATAAATCTTGATCAAACAATTTATAGTAATGTAATTTTTCGTTATCGTAATAAGGTTTCCTTTGATAATACATTAATCTTTTTGAATTACATTTTGTAATTTGTAACTTATCAAAAAATTATATAATTTGGATAATTACTGGTTTGAGTAATTTTGGCTTATAGAAAACGAGATTACATTTTTTTCATGAAATTATAATCAAAGTTATTTACTTTCTCTAATTACTATCACCACCACTATCATCACCATCACACGTTATCACTATCATCACAGCCATCATCACCATCAATATTACCACCAGCATTCACCAATATAATCATCATCATCATCATCATCATCATCATCATCATCACCCATCATCATCATCATCATCATCATCATCATCATCATCATCATCATCATCATCATCATCATCATCATCATCATCATCATCATCATCATCATCATCATCATCATTATCATCACCATCATCACCATCACTAATTTGGCTGCGCAGCGAGATCGAGAGAGTGAGGGGGAGAGGAAGGAGAGGAGGGAGAGGAGGGAGAGGGAGGGAGAGGGAGGGAGAGAGAGAGAGAGAGAGAGAGAGAGAGAGAGAGAGAGAGAGAGAGAGAGAGAGAGAGAGAGAGAGAGAGAGAGAGACGTAGGAAGTGGGAGATGTTGGGGAAAGTTAGAATTAGAGAGAATTAGAGAGAGGGAGAATTAGAGTTAGAGAGAGTTAGAGAGAAAGATGGTGAAATTAAACAAAAAATAGTAAAATTGAAAATATTTTCTACAAATCTAATTTTGTTTATTTCAGAGAACATTAGTTATTTGCTTAGTTAGAAATAATCAGAACAATTTAGTTTCGTTTTCATATCCTAGATGGGGCTGAAAATATCTTCCTCGTCTTCCTACTCCTCCTCTTCTTCCTCTTCCACCTACTCCTCCTCCCCTTTCTCTCTCTCCTTCTCTTCCTGCTCCTCCTCCCTTCTCCTCCTCCTTCACTTCCTCCTCCTCCTCCTCCTCTTACTGTTTCTCCTCCCTCTCCTCTTTCTTTTCCTCCTCTTCTTCCTCCACCTCCTCCTCTTCCTCCTCTTGTTCCACCTAGTCCTCCTCCCCTTCCTCTTTCTCCTTCTCCTCCTCTGTTTTACTCAACCC
>NC_134786.1:255117-265117 GCF_046742065.1 Oratosquilla oratoria
AGAGGGGAAATGGGAGAAGGGAGAGGGGAAAGGGGAAGGGGGAGGGGAAAGGGGAGAAAGGAAATGACAGAGGGGAAAGGGGAGAGGGGAAATGGGAGAAGGGAGAGGGGAAAGGGGAGAGGGGAAAGGGGAGAGGGGAAAGGGGAGAGGGGAAATGTGATAGGGTTGATGGGAGATGGGTGAGGGGAGATGGGTGAGGGGAAAGGGTAGAGGGAAAAGGGGAGAAGGGAGAGGGGAGAAGGGAAAAGGGAGAGGGGAAAGGGGAGAAGTGAGAGGGGAAAGGGGAGAAGTGAGAGGGGAAAGGAGAGAAGGGAGAGGGGAGTGGGGAGAGGAGGAAGGGGAGTGGGGAGAGGAGGAAGGGGAGGGGGGAAAGGGGAGAGGGGAAAAAGAAGAGTGAATAGGGGTAGAGGGGAGAAAGAAGAGGGAATATGGGGAGAGGGGAAAGGAAAGAGGGGAACAGGAAGAGGGGAATGGAAAGAGGGGAGCGGGAAGAGGGGAAAGGGAAAAGGGGAAGGGAAGAGGGGAAGGGAAGAGGGGAACGGGAAGAAGGGAAGGGAAGAGGGGAAGGGAAGAGGGGAAGTAAAGAGGGGAAGTAAAGAGGGGAAGCAAAGAGGGAAGCAAAGAGGGAAGGAAAGAGGGGAAAGGGATGAGGGGAAAGGGAAGAGGGGAATGAAAGGGGGGAAGGGAAGAGGGGAAAGGGAAGAGGGGAAAAGGAAGAGGGGAAAGGGAAGAGGGGAAAGGGAAGAGGGGAAAAGGAAGTCGGAAAAGGGAAGAGGTTAAAGGGTAGAGGGGAAAGGGAAGAGGGGAAAGGGAAGAGGGGAAAAGGAAGAGGGGAAGGAAAGTGGGGAAGGGAAGAGGGGAAAGGGAAGAGGGGAAGGGGAAGTCGGAAAAGGGAAGAGGGGAAAGGGTAGAAGAGTGAGGGGAAAGGCGAGAGGAAAGAGGGGAGATCTGACTTCAAGCGTGTGTAGTCAAGACGTTAACCACCACACCAGCAAGTGTGTGTGTGTGTGTGTGTGTGTGTGTGTGTGTGTGTGTGTGTGTGTGTGTGTGTGTGTGTGTGTGTGTGTGTGTGTGTGTGTGTGTGTGTGCTTAACTATGGTTCTGGTTCACGTGTTGGACTCGTGATCGACAGCTATTATCCTCTAGGATGAGAGTTCATATGTATGTACAAACGTTTGTATGTGCATATGTATGTATGTCCTTATGTATGTATGTACGTATAGACGCATGTGTGCACGTATGTATGTACGTATGAATATATGTACGTATGAATGTACGTATGTACGCATGTATGTACGCATGAATGTACGTATGTGTGCTTAGTACACTTATCATTGCACGAGTTCATTCCTTGTCTCATAAATAATCTTCCTTTTTCACAAGTTATCGTTCGATGTTTTGACGAACCGCAATATAATGTAACGCAATCTTCTTGCATATCAAGGCGCCTCCTCTGTGATTTCTCTCTCTCTCTCTCTCTCTCTCTCTCTCTCTCTCTCTCTCTCTCTCTCTCTCTCTCTCTCTCTCTCTCTCTCTCTCTCTCTCTCTGCTCTTTACTCAAGTGAAAGCCATACTTATGTACATTTACATATATGTACGTAGTGTGTGTGTGTGTGTGTGTGTGTGTGTGTGTGTGTGTGTGTGTGTGTGTGTGTGTGTGTGTGTGTGTGTGTGCCTTTTTCTTTTTGGCTACCCCACGTGTAAGGGGGAAAACCTTTGGTATATGTATGTATGTATGTATATACATATATATGTATATATATAATATATATATATATATATATATATACTGTAAATATATATATATATTATATATATATATCTATATGTGTATATAATATATATACATATATATATACATATATATATACATATATATATTACATATATATAATATATATATAATTATATATACATATATATATTCATGTATATATATATATGAATATATATGTATATATACATATATATTATATACAATATATATATATATATATTATATATATATGATATATATACATATAAATATATATAATATATACATAATGTATTATATATGTATGTATATATGCATATATGTATATGTATATATATATATATGTGTGTATATATGCATATATTTATATATATATATATACATATATATATGTGTACATATATATATATGTACATATATGTATATGTATATATATATATGTGTATATATATATATAAATATATATAATATATATATATATATATATATATATATATATATATATATATATAATATTAGGATCACTTTTGGTTACCGATATAATATCTAAAAAAAAAAGTAGTAAATGTCCATCACAGAACATCTAATAAGGACAACCCCGGAGCATGTAAGATATCATGTCTCGATTGTGATAAAGTGTACTGGGGACAAACGGGACGTGATCTACCCACTAGGATCAAAGAACATAAAAATTCTTTAAAATATGGCCAAGAAAATTCAGCTGTATTCCTCCATTCTAGTCTTTTAGATCACAGAACAGATTGGGAAAATGCAGCTACAGTTTACAAATCACATTGTAGTTTCAAAAGAAAAATTATTGAGTCCTCATTAATAAAACAGTTTCCAAATTATAACACTTCTAAAGGTCAATGGTCACCAGATGCCATTACTAGTATGGCAGTTAATAAATTCATCTCCACAGGACGAAACGTCCGACCTCACTCAGGGCAAGTGACCTGAGGCTTACTGAGTTCCCCACTGTAACTTCCTCCTCTGTATATAACCCCTTGTCTATGTACCCTATAATTGTAACTGCTGAAGAGGACCATAGTTAGTGGTCGAAATATATGGTTTACTCTGTATTTCAGCTTATCTTTCTCCGAGAGTGGGTTTAAGTTTTATTTTCCTCTTGTGTTACGACATCTACGTTACTTGATATACAGTATATATATATGCATATATATATATATATATATATATTATATATATACATTTTATATATATACATATATACATATATATATAAATATATACATATATATGTATATACATATATATATACACAGTATGTATGTATATTGATAGGGGTCCCGATCTTGCAGTGCTATTTTTAGGTCGTAGTCCCAATAAACCAACAAATAAATAATAATTATGATAATAAATTAATAAATGTATAAATAAAATATATATCAAACAATAATAATATGAAAATAACGATGATAACAATAACAATAATGATATCAATAACATTAATCTCAGTGACATAAAAAAAGGATTTAAAAAGCGATTCCATACTTGTTTTATCTTTTCGAAAAACTGTCTTACACAAGCGACAAAATTTTCCTACTTCACATTCGGCTTGTCCAAAGCTGCCCCCCCATCTCGCTGTTCAAAGTGCAATTTGTTCACAAATGAAAAATTCCTGTCACTCTTTGACGTCCATTTTGAACACAAATGGAGATAAAAAAAATTGTGTGTGTGTATTTTTGTACGGTGTCTATATTGTAAATTAACCAAAAATTTCCTTTCGAATTTTTTTCCTATTTATCTCATTCTCTCGATTTTTCTTTATTAAATGAATATATAAATAAAGATATTGACAAACAAGTAAATAAAAAAAATGTGTGTATTTGTGTACAGTGTCTATTTTGTAAATCAACCAAAATTTTCCTTTTGAAAAATTCTTCCTATTTTTCTCATTCTTTTGATATTTTATTAAATAAATAAATAAATATATTGACAAACAAGTAGATAAAATAAGTAGAAAAAAGAGAATTGTGTGTGTTTATTTCTGTACGGCGTCTATTTTGTAAATTAACCAAAATTTTCCTTTTTGAAAAATTCTTCCTATTTATCACATTCTTTTGATTTTTTATTAAATAAATGAATAAATAAATAAAATATATATTGAAATAAAGAAATAAATAAAATAAATAGAAAACAAGATTTCTTTGAACAAAAGCACAATATTACATATATGACGTCATGTCGTTGAAAAAATTTACATTTGTACTTGATGACATATCAGACACATCTTCCCCCGTGACGTCAGTGATACGAATGATGACGTCACTATCTAGGTCCACATAGTATATACGTCTATACATATTATACATATATATATATATATATATATATATATGTATATATATATATATATGTATATATATATATATATATATGTATATATATATATATATATATATATATATATATATTAATTAGATTTATATCAATTAGATTTCTAATCTTTCTTTTTTTGCCAGAATAAAACTAACAAGTCTTAAAGTATTACCTTAAGGGTAAGTCTTACTTAAATATTACTCAAAATTAGTGTAAAGCTTAATCAATTATCAATAATAATTTTCACCGGCATGAATACTGTAATGTTGAGAGATACATCATATATTTATAGTTATATAAAAAATCAAAATATTTTATCATTATCTAAACGCATGTTTTGCAAACTTCCAATTTGATGTGTCTATATTTTTATATTCTCGTTTTTACATATTTTTGTATTATTCATATGTGCATAATGCTTACATATCTTTCCAAATATTATAAATTTGAATATACATACACACATGTAGCATGGTCGCTAGCGTCTTGGCCTCGTGATTATCGACGCACGGGTCAGGGTTCGTATCCCATGGCAGAGCTTCTAAAAATGTTCAATATATATATATGTATGTATTGCTGATAACCACAAAGGAAACCTGAAAAAACTACAATTCTCAAGTGCTTTCGTTATATTTCACATCACGAAAGCGCTTTGGAATTATAATTCCTTTTCCGGCTTCCGTTGTGGTTATCAGCAATTTATTTGATCACGTGGTTTTGTGATCTTTTTGTATATACCCAGTATATATATATATATATATATATATATATATATATATATTATGACTATATTATGACAAATAAGACTGAAGGTGGAAAGAAGCAATCGAGGAGTAATGGGAGAATTTCACGCTTTAACGTTTCGACCCGCAGGGTCTTGATCACAAAGCTTTGTGATCAAGACCCTACGGGTCGAAACGTTAAAGCGTGAAATTCTCCCATTACTCCTCGTCTGCTTCTTCCACCTTCAGTCTTATATACAAATATATATATATATATAATATATATATATATTATATATATATATCATATATATCATATATATATATAATGCATATATGATACATATATAAGTTACTTATATAATACATATAAATATCTAATATCATGGTATCAATAAATTCTGTAATTCTTATTATTCTATTTTAGTATCTATTAATATCTATTATACCTTTATCGTTGATCTATTTATATATTTTATCTGTTTATTCATTGTTTATTTTTTTCATAGATTTTATTTATTGTAAAAAAAATTATACAAGTTTGAACAAGGAACGAACAAGGAAAGATATTTATATCAGATAATATTATTCATATTTAATTCATATCTAATTTTTATTTTAGTTGTATTAAATAACAAATAGATATATCACTTAAACAAAATATAGTGGCACACTTGTAAAAAATAATAATCACAAAATACCCACAGTCGGAATAAAAGGAAACTTAGAAGAAGGTATAACTACTATATTTCTGCTAATAGCTATAGCTATTAGCCGAAATATAGAGATCACAGTTTCTTCTATATTTTGGCTGATAGTTGTAGCTATTAGCCGAAATATAGAAGTTATACTTTTTCTAAGTTTCCGTTTAATTCGACTGTGAGTTCTTCGTGATTAAATAGATATATATAACCGATAATTTTTATGACAGTCGCATGCAGGATTCGAACCTACTGCTCTCGGCCACCCGTAAGATCACCTTCACAGGGCCTTAACCCACTACACCAACAGAGACTCTCAAATATATATAAAGAATAAGATAAATCGTAAAAAACGATGACGACAACGATAAAGATAAAAAGAATAATAATAAAATAAGATAAAGAAAGAAAACTTTATACAAACGAAAACGTGACAAAACTAAATTCATAAATTGTTAAAAAATAAATAAATAAAAAATCGGTCAATCCATTTTCTCGACGATGTAGCAGTTGGAAAAGACACAGAAAAGAGAGAGAAAGAGAGAGAGAGAGAGAGAGAGAGAGAGAGAGAGAGAGAGAAAGAGAGGAGAGGAAATTATTTTTTTTCTAAACCTCTTCCCTACATATACGCACACACACACACACACACACACACACCTCACACACACACATATATATATATTATATATATATAATATATATATATATATATATATATATATATATGTATATATATAGTAATTATAATAATAATAATAATAAATAACTAATAAATACATTAATAAAACAAGACCCTAACGCATGGGCCAAAAACAGCAACATGACCTTTAAGGGGCGGGAACTTCTAAATAGTAAGGCATGGCTCAGATCACACTATAAAGGACACAACTTCACTACGCACTGTGGGAGGAAAGGACATAATCACACGTCCTACAAAACATAACTGAACGAATCCTCAGAACCTTTATCACTCAGGAGCCATAAGTAATGCTGACCTTACTGAAGGCCCTGGTACAGTCCTTACTTGACATAAGAACTTATGAATGAGAGTGCAAGAGACCATAAGGCCTACACTAGGTAGTTCCAGGTCTATGGCCACCTGTCATCCCTATCCATAAAGTTGTCCAACCGTTTCTTTTACTTGACATAAGAACATAAGAATGAGACTGCAAGAGACCATAAGGCCTACACTAGGCAGTTACAGGTCTATGGCCACCTGTCATCCCTATACATAAAGTTGTCTAACCGTTTCTTTTACTTGACATAAGAACATAAGAATGAGACTGCAAGAGACCATAAGGCCTACACTACGCAGTTCCATGTCCATGGCCACCTGTCATTCCTATCCATAAAGTTGTCTAACATTTTCTTAAAACAGCTGATAGCCAGTTGTGGTCACATTACAGAAGAAGTGACAACGGGAGGAGGGGGCGAATTTACAAACGATCCTAACCCCCAAATCTAGACATAAATCAGCCGTCCATAATGTTGAGGTTATGTCTAGACATAAGCATTTAGGTTGTCGACATAATAGGGATGTAGGTAAAACCACCGCCATTAGGGTTAGGATCTTTTCTAAATTAGGGTTAGGATCTTTTATAAATTAGGGCTAGGCTCTTTTATAAATTAGGGTTAGGAGCTTTTATAAATTAGGGTTAGGATCTTTAATCAATTAGTTTGGGATTTTTTTTAATTAGGGTTAGGATTTTTTATAAATAGGGTTAGGATTTTTTATCAATTAGGGTTAGGATCTTTTATCAATTAGAATTAGGATCTTTTATAAATTAGGGTTATGATCTATAGATTAGGGTTAGGATCTTTTATAAATTAGGGTTACTTATGATACTTCATAAATTAGGGTTACGATATTTTCTAAATTAGGGTTAGGATCTTTTATAGATTAGAGTTTGGATATTTTACAATTTAGGGTTAAGATCTTTGATAAATTAGGGTTAGGATCTTTTCTAAATTAGGGTTAGGATATTTTATAAATTAAGGTTAGGATCTTTTTATAAATTAGGGTTAGGGTCTTTTATAGATTAGGGTTAGGATCTTTTATAAATTAGGATTAGGGTCTTTTATAAATTAGGATTAGGATCTTTTATAAATTAGGGTTAGGATCTTTTATGAATTAGGGTTAGGATCTTTTGTAAATTAGGGTTAGGGTATTTTATAAATTAGGGTTAGGATCTTTTATAAATTAGGGTTAGGATCTTTTATCAATTCGGCCCCGGGACTATATACACAGAGCGAAGGAGACAAGACAGGTACAGGACTATCTATCTCTTGGAAGATCCTGGAGCAACAAGTGCTTGGCCTTATCATCCCTAGGACTTCTGCAGCCTTCAACCACCAAGAGGACAGGACACAATCGTGTAGCAAGGTCACGTCTTCAAGAAATCGTTTTCTATACAAATACGCGCACCATAATTAATATCCTGTTTGATTCTCATTTATTATTAGTTATATGTCAATTTATTATTATCTACTATTTACCTGTTTCTTTGTTGTTAGACTGTGCCTATGCGTTTATTTATATATTTTATTTGATACTTACATTATTATAGTTTCTATTTATTCATTATTATTATTATTAGGATTTTTTCGCATCCGACCTAGATATGGACCAAAAGGTCTCCTGTCGGCATGCTCCGCCTTTGTAATCCTTTGTAATAATTGTCACCCGTTGGAACTAGTGATTATGGAAATATATCTTTGTTAACATTTTTATGTTCCTTATATCAATATGTAAATATCTATAAATGTTTGTGGTAATATTCTGTATTAGAATTGTAATTTGTAATCTAAATTATTCACAGTGCTCCTAATTATTGAATATGTCCTTCTTGCATAAAGAATTGTGTTCCACAGCCAAGACAGCGGCTTAGATCGCCTACACATCGCAATGAACAAGTCACGAGAGAATTGAAGTTTTCTTTATTCCATCCATTCTCTCATAGACGAATACCTTCAACTGTAGTAACATACCTTTACAACAATTAGTAAAATAAACTTTTGCCCCACCGTCGGAAAAAAAGACACTAACGCCGAAAGTTCTGTATATTTCGATCACTAACTGTAATCCTCTTCAGCAGGAAGAGGATCACAGTTAGTGATCGAAATATACAGAACTTTCGACGTTAGTGTCTTCTTTTCCGATGGTGGGACAAAAAACAAAATTTATACCTTTACAATTGCACCAGATGGAGTAAACCTTCCAAACCCCCAATAAGGCACCCCTGGTGTCCAATCTAGCACATGAAGGACCTAAAATCTTTAACGAGATGCCCAAAAATCGTGAGGAACATGACTGGTTACCTAGAGGACAAATTCAAAACTAGCCTGTACAAGTTACTAGCTTTGCCTGAACAAGTTGCTAGCTTTGCCCAGCAAGTTGCTAGCTTTGCCTAGACAAATTGCTAGCTTTACCTGGACAAGTTGCTAATTTTGCCTGGACAAATTGCTAGCTTTGCCTGGACAAGTTGCTAGTTTCGCCTGGACAAGTCGCTAGCTTTACCTGAACAAATTGCTAGCTTTGACTGAACAACTTGCTAACTTTGCCTGAACAGCTTGCTAGCTTTGCCTGGACAAGTTGCTAGTTTTGCCTGGACAAGTCGCTAGCTTTGCCTGGACAAGTCGCTAGCTTTACATGAACAATTTGTTTGCTTTGCCTGGACAACTTGCTAGTTTTGCCTGAACAAATTGCTAGCTTTGCCTGAACATCTTACTAGCTTTGCCTGGACAAGGTCCCTAAATCTGTACCAGACGAGTCCCCGGTACCAGATCAAGTGGACACTATGTACAGACACCAGATCTGTGATGGAGAACCTCAAGACATCACCAAATAAACCAAGCAATAATGACATAAGAATGCAAGAGATTCCAAATATAAAGAATAAATCATACGAAAATCGACTAAATTATATGAATCGGTTTTCCCTAAAAGAAAAAAAGGGTAGACTCATAGGTGACTTGATACAGGTCTTTAAGATTATAAAGGGTATTGATATCAAAAGTGACAACATTTTCACATTAAGTGAGAATCAGACAAGAAATAATGGTCTCGAACTGTCAGGAAATAGGTTTAGTTTGGAAGTGGGTAGAGACAACTTCGCCAACCGTGTAGTTAATGAATGGAATAAACTTTCTGCAGAGGCAGTGCAATGTAGTTCAGTTCGAAGCTTTAAGATTCGTTTAGATAAACACCTAAGCAAGATGCTGTAATGACTGTCATTTATTTTATATTTGTTTGTTTTTTTGTTATTATTTGTCCGTTTATCATTATTTGCTTGATTTTCATTTATCATTAGTTATGTAAATTTACTATTACTTACTATTCACCTGTTTGTTTATTATTTAACTATACCTATGCATTTATTTTATTATTATTTATATCATATATTTTATTTAGCATTATTATATATTTTTTTCGCGTCCGACCTAGTTATGGACCAAAAGGTCTTCTGTCGGCATGCTCC
>NC_134786.1:272617-275117 GCF_046742065.1 Oratosquilla oratoria
ACACACCCTTCCCATCCCCCTCCAAACACGCCCAGTCAACAGACCTTCCTTCCCATCCTCTCTCTCTCTCTCTCTCTCTCTCTCTCTCTCTCTCTCTCTCTCTCTCTTTCTCTCTTATTAGGAAGCCAAATCTGGTTTAGTACATTTCCGTATGCAAATGCAAAATATAATGAATAAATAAGCATATAAATAAATTAATTAATGAATAAATAAAAAAAATCGACGCTATTGTCAAATTTCTCACGAGAAGTTAAAAGAAAAAAAATGAATAAAAAAAAAAAGATAAAATCCAAAAATTACCTCAGGCTTATTTATCGTATTGAACAACAAGCTTGTGCCATGGGAACTGCCTAGTGTAAGCCTTATGGTCTCTTACAGTCTCCTTCATTCGTATGTTTGTATACTAGGTCGAGTCGAGTCAAGGAATTAAGAAACACTCAATGAAACTCAAGAATGACCTGAGGTCATTCAGGACAATGACCTCGTTTGATTAACAGAGACAAAGTCAGACATTTTATAATATTTATTTATTTGTCTGTTGTTTTATGTTTATTATTATTTGCTTGGTTTTTATTTATTACTAGTTTTCTGTCAATTTTATTATTATTTACTATTTACCTGTTTCTTTATTATTCAACTATTCCTATGCATTTATTTTACTTATCATTATCTATATTATTGTATTTTTCTTTTATTTATTTATCATTATTATAACTTTTTTCCACATCCGACCTAGTTATGGACCAAAAGGTCTCCTGTCGCTATGGTCCTCCTTTGTAATCCTTTGTAAATCCTACGCAAAGAGTTTGCAAGAGACGTGATAGATAAACAGATAAATAAATAAATAAGAAGAGTAGATAAGATGAAGATTATCCTGAGATCACATGAGATATAAAACTCCTTGAAAAAAGTAACAAAATAAACAAACAAATCAAACAAATCAAACAAATAAAACAAAAGAATGACCTGAGATCACTCGGGACAATGACCTCGCTTGATTAACATGTACATTAGGACATTTGCCCAACTGGGATGGAATTAAAATCCTTCACTAGGAACTGATAAGAAATGTAACAATATATATATATATATATATATATATATATACATATATATATATATATATATATATATAAAACAATGAAGAATGACCTGAGGTCACATGAGATATAGAATCCCTTGATTAATATGTACAGTCGGACATTTCCTCAACTGTGATGGAATTAAAATCCTTCACAAGCTGATAAGAAACGTAACAAAATAAATACTCGTATATAAATAAATAAGATAATGAAGAATGACCTGAGGTCACAAGATATAAGACACCCTTGATTAACATGTAGAATCGGACATTTGGCCAACTGGAATGAAATTAAAATTCTTCACTAGGAACGGATAAGAAATGTAACAAAATGAATAAATAAATACGAGAACGAAGAATGACCTAAGGTCACTCGGGACAATGACCTCACTTGATTAAACTGTAGAGTCGGACATTTGGCCAACTATCCTTCACTGGGAACTAATAAGAAATTTAACAAAATGAATAAATAGATAAAATTATGAAGAGTGACCTGAGGTCACATGACACACAAAATTCCCTTGATTAACATGCAAGTCGGACATTTGCCGAACTGCGATGAGGTCAAAGCACTTCAAAAGCAATTAATAAAAACTGCGAAATGTAACATGATTGAAACTACATAGATCAACATTTCTGTAAACACTGGTGTTTGTCTAAACCGGTAAGTAAACCGGTAAGTGGTGAATTGGTAAGTGGTAAGTAAACTGGTAAATGGTGAGTAAATTGGTAGGTGGTAAATTGGTAGTTGGTAAGTAAATTGGTAGGTGGTAAGTAAATTGGTAGGTGGTAAGTAAATTGGTAGGTGGTAAGTAAATTGGTAGGTGGTAAGTAAATTGGTAGGTGGTAAGTAAATTGGTAGTTGGTAAGTAAATTGGTAGTTGGTAAGTAAATTGGTAGGTGGTAAGTAAATTGGTGGTTGGTAAGTAAATTGGTGGTTGGTAAGTAAATTGGTAGGTGGTAAGTAACTTGGTAGGTGTAAGTAAATTGGTAAGTTTGTCTAAACTGGTAAATTTGTCTAAACTGATGAATAAACTGGTAAATTTGTCTAAACTAGTAAGTCAACTGGTTTGTCTAAACTAGTAAGCAAACTAGTAAGTTTGTCTACACTGGTTTGTCTAAACTGGTAAGTTTGTCTAGACTGGTGTAAGTTTGTCTAAACTGGTTAGTTTGTCTAAACTGGTAAATGATCTTGTTGATGTAATGGTAACGGGTAACGGAGATTAGTTAACGTAGGTTACATCAGACGTCTTGACAGAAGTTAAAAGTGATCAGCTTTTTATTTTCATTTTTCGTTTGTTTTATTTTTCGATTAAGAAACCTTTAACTTCGATGTTATTGTTATTATCATCATTATCATCATTGTTATTATTATTGTTACTATTGACATTGTAGATATTTTTATTGTCATTATTGTCA
>NC_134786.1:280117-285117 GCF_046742065.1 Oratosquilla oratoria
TCCTCACGGCACCGAGGACGACATCCGAGATGACGCAACGACTCGAACTCCGAAAACGGAAGTGATCCATCTTACGAACTCTTTCGCCTCTTGTCGCCAGACGATTTTATTCACCGAGAGTCGAACCTTGCGGTTGTTTTTCTTAGGACAAAGCCCGTATCCATTAACCCCAAGATGACGGAGGCTGTGATCGTGTATTTTTATCTTTTATGTATTTTTTATGTATTTGTGTATTATATTCATGTATTTTTCGTGTTTTTTCTGTATTTAAGTATTTTTTATGTATTTTTGGTTGGCGCCAAGCGATTTTATTCCGTAGTTTTGAGTGCGTGTGTATGTATACGTGTCTTGTGTATGTGTGTGTGTATATGTGTATATATATTTATATGCGTGTGTATGTGTGTGTATGTGTGTGTGTATGTGTGTGGGTGTGAATATATGTGTGTGTGTTTATGTGTGTGTGTGTTTGTGTTAGTATTTGTGTATGTGTGTATGTGTGTGTGTATGTGTGTGTGTGAATATATGTGTGTGTGTTTATGTGCGTGTGCGTGTTTGTGTTAGTATTTGTGTGTGTATGTGTGTGTGTATATATATGTGTGTGTATGTGTGTGTGTTTGTGTTAGTATTTGTGTGTGTATGTATGCGTATGTTTGCGTGTGTCTTTGTGTATGTATGTCTGTATTTACCTGACTGTATTCAATTAATTGTAGTGTACAGGCAGGGAGTAAGACTCGTAGGGTTCTGTCTCTTATTCTTCGAACTATTATACCTAATTTCAAATGTGTGTGTGTGTGTGTGTGTGTGTGTGTGTGTGTGTGTGTGTGTGTGTGTGTGTGTGTGTGTGTGTGTGTGTGTGTGTGTGTGTGTGTGTGTGCGTGTGCGTGTGTGGAAAAATTATGCACGCAGACGGACAGAAAGAGACAGATACAAAGACAGACGTACTGACGGCAAATATTAATGACGGATCTTGCGTACCTAAAATGACAGTTTCTTAACGTCGTTATATATATATATATATATATATATATATATATATATATATATGTATATATATATAAGATATATATATATATATGTATATATATAAGATAATTATCTGATTGATGTCGCTGTCCACTAGCGAATTTCACACACACACACACACACACACACATATATATATATATATATATATGTATGTATGTATATATATACTGTATATAAATCATTTCAGACAAATGAGAGAGAATGTGGGTGGGGAAGGACAAACGAAGATGTGCTGGGAATAGAGTTTATTGCCCTAACGTTTCGACCAACTTGGTCTTCTTCAGAGGACTACAGCATTACAGACGGATCACAATTCTTATATTCGTAGTGAGAGGGAACCCGCCAAGGTATGAGCGTCATGTTTTCCCTTTGGCTAACGATTTAATTATTAGGACACTTGCTGCTTTCGAGAGGCATTTAAATCCTTCTCTGTCGTTGTTGTTCTTGTTGGCGGCGATATGTGCAGCTTCCACAGTTTTTCTCATTTTCTTCTCAAATCCCTCGTGTAGAATTTCTGCGTTGTTCCAATCAGGTAGATGTCCACATTTGTCCAGGTGACGAACCAGGGAGTTAGATGTTCTATGAGCCCTGAGATCGTTTTTGTGCTCATTCAAGCGTTTATTGAACCCTCGACCTGACTCACCGAAATAAGATGATGGACAACCGTTGCATGGAATACGGTAAATGACACTGAGATTATTACGCATATTATTATGTTTCTTAAATATTTTTCCTATTTTATTGGAAGATATATTTGCTACATTTATTCCACCTTTTAACAAATAATCATCAATAGCTATGGTGTTTATAGAATTAGGAACAGAAATAAACACCATAGCTATTGATGATTATTTGTTAAAAGGTGGAATAAATATAGCAAAAATATCTTCCAATAAAATAGGAAAAATATTTAAGAAACATAATAATATGCGTAATAATCTCAGTGTCATTTACCGTATTCCATGCAACGGTTGTCCATCATCTTATTTCGGTGAGTCAGGTCGAGGGTTCAATAAACGCTTGAATGAGCACAAAAACGATCTCAGGGCTCATAGAACATCTAACTCCCTGGTTCGTCACCTGGACAAATGTGGACATCTACCTGATTGGAACAACGCAGAAATTCTACACGAGGGATTTGAGAAGAAAATGAGAAAAACTGTGGGAGCTGCACATATCGCCGCCAACAAGAACAACAACGACAGAGACGGATTTAAATGCCTCTCGAAAGCAGCAAGTGTCCTAATAATTAAATCGTTAGCCAAAGGGAAAACATGACGCTCATACCTTGGCGGGTTCCCTCTCACTACGAATATAAGAATTGTGATCCGTCTGTAATGCTGTAGTCCTCTGAAGAAGACCAAGTTGGTCGCAACGTTAGGGCAATAAACTCTATTCCTAACACATCTTCGTTTGCCCTTCCCACCCACATTCTCTCTCATATATATATATGTGCAAAGTAGATCACTTGGAAAAAGAAACTAATGAAGCAGAGCGCTTTCGTATATTACATCTTCAGTGGTACGTTTTGCACTGAAGATATAATTATACGAAAGCGCTCTGTTTCGTTAGTTTACTTTTCCTAGTGGTTACTTACGCATATATGTATATATGTATACATATATATATATACATATATATATATATATATATACATGTTTATAGAAATGAAAGGTCTTTCAAATTTGATGTTTATAGGAAACCCATTAATGTTGTTTTTTCATATGTTCACTCTAATTTTTCTCATCACTACAAGACAATTATGTCTGTGTTGGCATCAATATACCTCAGAGCTTATTGTATTTGTAGTCCGGATTTTTTGGATGATAAATTCTTGATAATGTTTGACGTAGCCACAAAATTAAAATATCCTAAGTACCTCATTTGGAAGTTCTCAAAAAATGGGAAGTCTTATTTTGAGGATAAGAACAGTAAAAAATCATTCTAAAAAAAAAAAAATCCTTTTTTTCCTTGGCATGATAATTTAATCAAATTACCTCAAATTCTTAAGAATTTCTACATTCAAGTAATTTAAAAAACACCAATACCGTCAAAAGTCTTTTAATAAAAAATTCACCGGATAAGTAAGGTTATATATATTCAATTCCATATAAACATTGCAACAAATGCTATATTGGTCAGACTGGAAAGGAATTAAATGTAAGATTAAAACAACACAAATACAGCGACAGAAGTGGGAAAATGTCCAAAGCGATATTTCCTCACCTTAAGGGTTTCAACCATTAAATTGATTGGGAGGATGGTAAATTAAGTGTTAAAAGTAATTCACAATTGAATAAAAATATCATAAGAGTCCAGTATGATCAAGAATACATTCATTAACAATTTGAATTTAAGTTAAGGATCGTATAAATTTGATATATATATTTTTTTTATTAAGAAAGTTATTACCCAAATTCCCAATGACCGAGAACTGTAGGCCACTGGGAGAGATCCACCTTCCACCATATATATGTATATATATATATATATATATGTATATATATGTATATATATATATATATATATATGTATATGTGTGTGTGTGTGTGTATATTTTTCAGTAATTCACAAGGCACACGTGAAAATAATATTCAGAAAAAAACACTGGGAAACAAGAAGCTTAGTCCGAACGTTTTCGTCTATTTAAGACATTATCAAGGACTAAGCTTCTTATTTCCCAGTGTTTTTTTCTGCATATATATATATATATATATATATATATATATGTATATATATATATATAAATATATATATATATATATATATATATATATATATATATATATATATACAATCTAATCTCTTGTTCGTAACTTGTACCTTGAAAATGTCTGAATAGACGAAAACGCTCGGTCTATTTTCTGTTATATTTCTTGTGGTTTTTCAGCATACACACACACACCACACACACACACACACACACACACACACACACACACACACACACACACAATTATATATATATATATATATATATATATAGATGTATATACATATAAAAGCTAAAATCACAGTCGTGGCAGAAGAAAAAAGCTACAATCCTCTTCAGTAGTACAGAAAGAGAGGCGGGTACTATACTTATATAGCACTCTCTCTCTCTCTCTCTCTCTCTCTCTCTCTCTCTCTCTCTCTCTCTCTCTCAATGGGAAGGACTAAAGGACTCTTGACCTCTCTCGAATGGTGACCTAGGATAGAAGTAATGCTGTGCGAGGTCAGTTGGAAGATGCCTGTTGACGATGTTGGTGATCAAAAGTCCGGATATAATGTCCGGTGACCGCTACACCGTTGAAATGTTCGTATTGGGATTATATCCTATTTATGTGGATTCCACCATTTTCCTTTTGAATCCACAGTCATCAGGTGATTTTATTCAGCTGAGCTATGAATGAGAGAGAGAGAGAGAGAGAGAGAGAGAGAGAGAGAGAGAGAGTTGAAAATGGGGCTTCAATTAGTCCAAAGGCATTTCATTTGTCTTCGTCAAACAGTGGAGGGAGGGAGGGAGAAATAGAGCAGGGGAGGAAAAAGGAGGGAGGAAGAAAGAAAGAGAGAGAGAGAGGGAGGGAGAAAGAGAGAGAGAGAGAGAGAGAGAGAGAGAGAGAGAGAGAGAGAGAGAGAGAGAGAGAGAGAGAGATAGAGAGAGAGAGAGAGAGAGAGAGAGAGAGAGAGAGAGAGAGAGAGAGAGAGAGAGAGAGAGAGAGAGAGAGGGAAAGAGAGAGAGGGAAAGAGAGAGAGGGAAAGAGAGAGAGGGAGGGAGAGAGAGAGAGGGAGAGGGGAAGTTGAGGGAAAGAGAGAAAGAGAAGGAGAGGGAAAGGGAGAGAGGGAAAGAGAGGGAGAGAGGGAGGGAGGGAAAGAGAAGGAGGGAGAGGGAAAGGAAGGGAGGAAGGGAAAGGGAGGGAGGGAGGGAGGGAAAGGGAGGGAGGGAGGGAGGGAGGGAGGGAGGGAAGGAAAGAGGAGAGGGAAAGGGAGGGGAG
>NC_134786.1:290117-297617 GCF_046742065.1 Oratosquilla oratoria
AGGGAAAAGAAGAGAAAAAGGGGAAAGAAGAGAGAGAGGGTAAAGCAGAGGGGAAAGAAGAGAAAGAGGGTAAAGGAGATGGAAAGGTAGAGAACGAGGGTAAAGAAGAGGGGAAAGAAGAGAACGAGGGTAAAGAAGAGGGGAAAGAAGAGAAAGAGGGTAAAGAGGGGAAGAAGAGAAAAAGGGTAAAGAAGAGAAAGAGGGTAAAGAAGAGAGGAAAGAAGAGAAAGAGGGTAAAGAAGAGAGGAAAGAAGAGAAAGAGGGTAAAGAAGAGGGGAAAGAAAAGAGGGTAAAAAAGAGGGGAAAGAGGAGGAATCGTGGAGTGAAATCAGGGATGAGAAGAGGAGGAGGGAGGGGAAGTGGAAGAGGGTGAGAGAGGAGGTGAGGAGGGGAGGGGGAGGGGGAGAAAACGAATGGAAGGGCAAAAACAACAGAGGGGAGAAGGCTTGGGGGGAGGGGGAGGGGGGAAGAGAACCTCATTCGAATCACCGCGGGAACATGCCCCCCATCCCCCATATCCCCCCCTCCCCCATCCAAAAGGACTGAAGGTCACTCAGGGCATGGGAAGGCCAAGGGGGGAGGAGGGGGGAGGAGGGGGGAGGGCAGGGGAAGGAAAGGAGAGGGAGAGAGGAGGGAGGGGAGAGGAAGGGAGGGGAGGAAAAGGAGAGGGGAAGGGAGGGGAAGGAAAGGAGAGGGGGAGGGGAGGGGATGAGAGGGGAGGGGAGGGGAGGGGAGGAGAGGGGAGGGGAGGGGAGGGGATGAGAGGGGAGGGGAGGGAAAGGAGAGGGTGAGAGGAGGGAGGGGAGAGGAAGGGAGGGGAAGGGAAGGGAGGTGAGAGGAGGAGGGAAGGGAGGGGAGGGAAAGGAGAGGAAAAGGGAGGGGCTGGAGAGGGGAAGGGAAGGGAGGGAGAGAAGAGGGAGGGGATAGGAAGGGAGGGGAGAGGAGGGGAATGAGAGGAGAGGAGAGGGGAGGGGAGGAGAGGGAGTGAGGAGGGAGGGGAGGAAAGGGAGAGGGTAAGGGAGGGGATGAAGAGAGGAGGGAGGGGAGGGGAGGAAGGAAGGGAGGGGAGGAGAGGGAAAGGAGAGGAAGAAAGGAGGGAGGGGATGGAGAGGAGAGGGGAAGGGAGGGGAGGGAGACAGGAGGGAGGGGAGAGAGGAGGGAATGGAGAGAGGGGAGAGGAAGGGAGGGGAGAGGAGGAGGAGAAGGAGAGGAGGAGGGGAGAGGAAAGGACGGGAAGGAGGGGGGAAGGAGAGGAGGAGGGGAGGGGAGAGGAGGAGGGGAGGGGAGGAGGGAAGGGGAGGAGAAGGAGAGGAGGGAGGGGAGTACTAAATGAGGGAGTTGGAGGGAGTGGAAGAGGAGTGAGAGGAGTTATAGTGGGAGTTGGAGAGAGTAATCCGAGATGGTGCCTCGGTGGGAACGCTGGGATTTCTCTCTTTTTGTAGATTTTCTCTCTTTACATCCTCTCTCTCTCTCTCTCTCTCTCTCTCTCTCTCTCTCTCTCTCTCTCTCTCTCTCTCTCTCTCTCTCTCTCTCTCTCTACCTCTCCTCTTTCTCTCACCTCTCTCCATATTTCCCCTCTCTCTACTCACCTCTCTCTTTCTCTCCCCCCTCTCTCTCTCCCCTATCTCTCTCTCTCTCCCTCTCTCTCCCTCTTCCTCTCCCCTCTTTCTCCCCTCATTCCCTCTTTCTCTCACCTCTCTCCATCTTTCTCCCCTCTCTCTTTCTCATCTCTCTCTTTCTCTCTCCCCCCTCTCTCTCTCTCCCCTATCTCTCTCTCTCTCCCTCTCTCACCTCTCTCCATCTTTCCCCTCTCTCTATCTCACCTCTCTCTTTCTCTCTCTCCCCTCTCTTTCTCTCTCTCCCCTCTCTCTCCCTCTTTCTCTCCCTCTTTCTCTTCCCTCTCTCCCTCTCTCTCTCCCCTTTCTCCCTCCCTCTCTCCCTCTCTCTCTCTCCTCTCTCCCCTCTGTCCCTCTTTCTTCCTCTTTGTCTCTTTCCTCTCTCCCTCTTTCTCTCCCCTCTCTCTTTCTCTTTCTCTCCCCTCTCTTTCTCTTTCTCTCCCCTCTCTTTCTCTTTCTCTCCCCTCTCTCTCTCTGTTTCTCTCCCCCTCACTCTCTCTCCCCCTCTCTCTTTCTCCCACTCTCTTCCCCCCCTCTCTCTCACTCTCTCATTCTTTGACGAATCCTTTATAATTGCACTAAGTGCATCTTCTCCCCTCTTTTCTCCCCTCTCTTCTAACCCTCTTTCCCCTCCTGAGGGTAAGCGAGGGTGTGGGTTCTGAGAAGCGTGCAAGGGCATCACTTGACTCAAAATCTGTCCTTTGAGTACAATTCCGGGAAAAACTCAAATGGACAAGACATAAAGAAAAAATATATATATACTTTATATATACACACACACACACACACACATATATATATATATATATATATGTATACACACATATATACATCAATTTCTATTTGCCTGTAAAAACAGGTGAGGGAGAGAGGAAGGGTGAGGTTTGTACGAGTGGCGTGTGTGCATGTGTGTGTGTGTGTGTGTGTGTGTGTGTGTGTGTGTGTGTGTGTGTGTGTGTGTGTGTGTGTGTGTGTGTGTGTGTGTGTCTTGAGTTGAAACAGACGGTTTCTACGGGAGTAGGTGGTCATGAGTTCGATTCCCGGGATCTACTGCGTGCCTCCCGCGTTGGTTCCCGATAACCCATCCAGGCGGAGAGGCGACCCAAGCTTCGGCCTAAAAAAAAAAAAGAAAAAAAAAAAAAAAAAAGCTGCTTGCCGCAAGTGACAGGTCTTCCCTTACTAGAGGTTTCTCACTTCCCACTCCGTACATATATATACATGAAACTCGTTATGACAAACAGATATAAGCCCCACCGCTACGAATCGAAACCTTGTTCCAGGTCGTTCCTTTTAACGACCTGGAACCATCAATGGATGAGTACAATGGTATCGTTCTTGCTTTGTAAGAAGTAGTCGCTCATGCAAGAGTTCGAGTATATATACATATATATATATATATATTATATATATATATATATATATATATATATACATACACTGAATGGTTCCCAGTGATCAATTAATATTTTTTCAACCACAAATCACTTTTAATTCCATCCCATCGCAATCGAGACTGAGAGTCGCTCGAAGGAGGCATCCGTTGGAAATTGAAACGTGGACGAGCCGAGGATTCGAACCCAGCTAACCCGTAACAAAGTTACAATGACGTAAACCAATACGCTATCAAGAGAGATATAAGTTGAGTACGACTTTCTTATATTTGTATGCTCGAATTACATACACCTACACGAAATATCGCGTTCAACGCATCTCCGCTATGATAGAGCATTGGATAGTATGTGCGTGTGGGAAAGTTTATACATACACACTGAATGGTTCCCAGTGATCAATATCTTTTTCAACCACAAATCACTTTTAATTCCATACCATCGCAATCGAGACTGATATATATATACATATATATATATATATATATATATATATATATACATATATATATATATATTTATATATATACATAATATATGTATATGTATATATATATATATATATGTAGAGAGAAAGAGAGAGAGAGAGAGAGAGAGAGAGAGAGAGAGGGGGGTATTGTAGATCAAAGAGTTGAGCCCAAATTTATACATACAAGCAGAGGACCTTAAGGCACTCCCAAGTATGCGAATAACTACCACTAACTCAAGCACGCAACAAACTGCCACAAAACCAATTAAGAGACAAAACCCCACATATGTATGGGACAAAACGCCACAAAACTAATGACGCGAAATTTCGTCACAATCCGAAGTCCGGAGGCTCTAGCAAACACACGACAGTCCGTCACCGCCTGACCTAACCCGGTAGCCTTTCCCAGTTACCCAGTAACCTCTCTCAGTTAAGGGCAGTCAAGAGATTTTACGAGAATAGTAGAACATTTGTTATAGTTAAAATATCCAAAGGAGAACGCCAAAGGAGCAATAACAATAACCAAATAAAAATAAATTGGAAAAATTAGATAACATCAAAACTCGCAGAGGAGCCGGTTACAAATCGCACTTATTATCAATCAATATGCATGTAAAGACTAAGTAACTCCAACCCTCCCCTAGAAAGTGGATAAACCACTAATACCCCCTTCAAATTCAATTACCTATATAAAGGTAAAAACAAAACATACATATTACTAAAAAAAAAAAAAAATCGAATGCACCCCCTGGTCAACCTCAACAAGTCCTACTTACCAATCAGCATAAAACAATGCAAGTGGGTCTGCCCTACTCTGTTCCACTTATCTTCCTTCATTTTCTATACTGTCGTCTTCTACTAACCCCCCCCTCCCTCCTCCTCACACCCAGCTTCAAACTATCTATCCCCCCCTTTGTATTGTATTGTATTGTTACAATTAGAAATGGAGACAGCGAGTGGTTTGTGGTAAAGATTAAACTCCTTCAGGGATGTGTCATGTCTCTATGGATGTTCAATGTGTACATGGATGGGGTGGTGCGTGAGGTAATGGGCAGGGGACTGGAGATGGTTAAAGAAAATGGAGAAAAGTGGGAGGCGAGCCAGTTGTTGTTTGCTGACGATACTGCGCTTGTGGCAGGATCAGAGGAAGGATTAAAGAAGTTAATGACGGAGTTTGGGAAGGTATGCAATAGGGAACAGATGAAGGTAAATGTGGATAAAAGTAGAATGATGAGATGTTCAAGGGGAGAGGGTGGCAGTGAATTGGAAGTCTAAAAGGGGAGAGGCTGGAGAAGATGGATAGTTTTAGATAGTTGGGATGATATGTGACCCTATTTACTATTTTCTCACTTTACCCAACCTAATAACCTCTACCATACTTCTCAGGCATTTCATCTTAAACACGCTTAAACTTTTCTTCTCTACCTCTCTTAGATTCCATGTCTCTGCCCCCATACAATGCTGTCGGCACAATCATCCCTTCATACAATCTCCTTTTTGCATCAATTTCCAGCTGCCTATTTCTCATAATACTTTTCAATCCTTCAAGGCATTTACTTGCTTCTCTCTATCTCTCAAACTGTAGACTGATATATATATATAATATATATATATATATATATAAATATATATATATATATATATATATATATATATATATATGTATGTATGTATATATATTAGGAAGGTTAACGTAGTAGCACATTTGTAAAATAAGACTTATTGACCCACTGTCGGAGAATAAGATAAGATGGACAGAAAGTCTGTATATTTCGACCACTATCTGTGGTCCTCAACATATATTCACATCCGATAATTTTTATGACAGTCGCATGCTATCGGCCACCCGTAAGATCACCTTCACAGAGCCGAAAGCAGTGGGTTCGAATCCTGCATGAGACTGTCATAAAAATGATTGGATTGATGTCGCTGTTACTGGCGAATTTCTCTCATATATTCACATATTTTCTCCTCAGGAAAGGGGAACTGAAGATGTAGAGTTGATACAAAGAGGGGATCCCACAAAGGCCCACACAAGTTTAGAAAGGAGATATAGTCCGTAATTACTTCTAGGTGTGCTATTACGGGATCGTTATTGGATTTGTACTTCTGTCTTGTTTGCTGGCGTCAGGGAAATGGGGTTGGGGGGGTTGAGGGGGGGTTGAGGGGGGTGCCGTCCTTCCCCTCCTTTTGGGGTTTGACGATTCGGTTTTGGTTTAGGGGGAGGGGGGAGGGGGGAGGGGGAAGGTAGCAGGAGTAAGGGGAAGGTGGGAGGGGGAGGGGGATGGTGGGAGAGGGAGGGGGAGAGGAATGGTGGGAGGGAAGGGGGATAGTGGGAAGCGAGGGGAAGGGTATGGTGGGAGGGGGAGGGGGCAGGTGGGAGAGGGAGATGGGAGAGGGAGAGGAATGGTAGGAGGGGAGGGGGCAGGTGGGAGAGGGAGATGGGAGAGGGAGAGGAATGGTAGGAGGGGAGGGGGAATGTGGGAGGGGGGCAGTTGGGAGTGGAGGGGGAGGGTGGGAGGGGGGAAATGGGAGGGGAGTGGGAGGAGGAGTGTACAATGAAGTTGATATGAAGGTCAATGTGAAACTAGTCTGGTATAAACCTTCTTCAACTTGTCATAACGTTACAATCATACATATATATATATATATATATATATATATATATATATATATATATATATATATATATATACATATATATATATACAGTATATATGTGTGTGTGTGTGTGTGTGTGTATATATATATAAATATAGACAGTATATATATATATGTGTGTGTGTGTGTGTGTGTGTGTGTGTGTGTTTAATATATATATATATATATATATATATATATATATGTATATATATATATGTATGAACAGAATCGCCACTGACGGCGTATGTCAATCAAATAATTCCGACAGTCGTCCCTGGATTCGAACCGGGGCCTTGCGTGACGCTTGACCGAAGCTCTACCAAGTTCCGATAGTTCAGTCAGTAGAGCTTCGGCCCTGCGTCACGCAAGACCCCGGTTCGAAACCGGGGCCGACTGTCGGACTTGTTATATATATATATATATATATATATATACTGTATATATATATATATATATATATATATATATATGTATATATATACATATATAGATAGATATAAGGGAGTCATAGCGCAAAGGAAAGAGAGGAATGGGAGGGGAGAGAGAAGAGGAGAGATGGGAGGGGAGAGGGAAAGGAAAGGGGAATGGGTAGGGAAGGAAGAAGAAGGGTAGGGTGAGGTGGAAATGGGAGGGAGAAGGGGGCGAGGGGGAGGGGAGGGGGAGGGGATGGGGAGGGGAGGATAGCCGGAGGTATAGTGGGAGGGAGGATATGGAGTGGTGGGAGAGGGGGAGGAAGAGGGGAAGGGGAGTGGGGGGAAGAGGGGAAGGGGAGTGGGGGGGAGAGGGGAAGGGGAGTGGGGGAGGGAGAGGGGAGAGGGGAAGGGGAGTGGGGGAGGGAGAGGGGAAGGGGGAGAGGGGAAGGGGGAAGGAGAGAGAAGGGGGAGGGCGAGAGAAGGGGGAGGGAGAGGGTAGGGTGAGGGAGAGTGGGAGGGAGGAAAGGGAGGGGAAGGAGGAAGGGGTAGTTAGAGGGGGAGGGGAAGGGGGAGGGGGACAGAGGGGAAGAGGGGAAGATGGGAAGAGGAGGGAGAGGGGAGGGAGTGGTAGGGAGGGAGAGGGGGAAAGGGGAAGAAGGAAAGAGGGGAAAGAGTGGTAGGAAGGGAGAGGGGAAGAGGGGAAAGAGGGGAGGGAGTGGTAGGGAGTGAGAGGAGCTTTCATCAAGCAAATGTTCACTTGCAATACGGAAAACGTTTAAAAGCGGAGAACAAAACTGAACAGAAGAGAACAGAAGAGAACAATCAGCAAATGGAGCCTGAAGCTTCAGGAAGTGGAGATGACCCGAAATGGTGACGTCACATCTGACCTTGTTTGCCCTGAAATGGTGACGTCACACTTGACCTCTTTTGTCCTGAAATGGTGACGTCACACATGACCTCTTTTGTCCTGA
>NC_134786.1:302617-310117 GCF_046742065.1 Oratosquilla oratoria
TGGGGGGGGAGGAGGGGAGAGGGGAGGGGAGAGGGGGGGGAGGAGAGAGGGAGAGGGGGGAGGGGGGAGGGGGAGAGGGAGAGAAGAGAGGGGAAGGGAGGAGGGAGAGGGGGGGGAAGAGAGGGGAAGGAGAGGGGGAGGGGAAGAGGAGGAGGGGGAGGGGAAGAGGAGGGGACGGGAAAGAAGAGGAGAAAGGGGGGGGAGAGGGGGGGAGGGGGAGGGGGGGAGGGGTGAGGGGAGGGAGGGAAGAGGAAGAGGTGGAGGAGGGGAGGGGGGTGAGAGGGAGGAGGAGGAGGGGAGGGGGAGGAGGAGGAGGGGGAGGAGGGGAGGGGGAGGGTATGGGGAGGGGGAGGAGGGGAGGGGGAGGAGGGGAGGGGGAGGAGGGGAGGGGGAGGAGGGGAGGGGGAGGAGGGGAGGGGGAGGAGGAAGTGGAGGAGGAGGATGGGGAAGGAGGAGGAGAAGAATGAGAAAGAGGAGGAGGAGGGAATGGGGTAGGAGGAGGAGGGGAAGCAGGAGGAGGAGGGGAAGAAAGAGTAGGAGGGGAAGAAGGGGTAGGAGAGGAAGGAGGAGGAGGGGGGAGGAAGAAGGAGGAGGAGGAGGGGAAGAAGGAGGAGGAGGGGAAGAAGGAGTAGGAGGGGAAGAAGGGGTAGGAGAGGAAGAAGGAGGAGGAGGAGGGGAAGAAGGAGGAGGAGGAGGAGGAGGGGAGGTGGAAGAGGAGGGGGGGGGAGGAGGTGGAGGAGGAGGAGAGAGGGGAAGGGAGGGGGGAAGAGGGAGAAGAAAAGAGGGGAAGAAGAGAGAGGGGAAGTGGAGGGGAGGGGAGGAAAGGGAGGGGAGAGGGGGAGGAGGAGGAGGAGGAGGAGATGATGGAAATGGAGGAGGGGAAGAAGAGGGGAAGAGAAAGGGAAGGGGGTAAGAGGAGGGGAAGAGAAGGGGGAGAGGGTTGAAAAGAAGGGGAAGAGAAGGGGAAGAGGGGGAAGAGAAGGGGAACAGGATAGGAAGAGGAGGAGGGGGATGGGGAAGGGAAGAGGAGGGGAAGAGAAGAAGAGGAGGATAAGAGTAGGGGAAGTAGAGAAGAGGAGGGAAGAGGGGGAGGAGGGAGGGGAGGGAAGAGGAGGAGGAGGGGGAGGGGAAGGGGGAGAGGAGGCGAAAGAAGAGGAGGGGAAAGGAGGGGAGAGAGAGAGAGAAGAGGAGGGGAGAGGAGGGGAGAGGAGGGGAAGAGAAGAGTAGGGGAAGAGGAGGGGAAGAGAGGAAGAGGAGGAGAGTAGGGAAAATGGAGAAGAGGAGGGAAGAGGAGGGGGAGGAGGGGAAGAGGAGTAGACGAGGGAAAGAGGAGGGAAAGAGAAGGGAAAGAGAAGGGAAAGAGGAAAGGAAGAGGAGGGGAAGAGGACGAGGAAGAGGAGAGGAAGAGAAGAGGAATTGGAGGGGAAGAGGAGGGGAAGACGACGAGGAAGAGGAGGGGAAGAGGAGAGATGAGGAGGGAGAGAGAAGGGAGGAAAAGGAGGAAGAAGACGAGGAAGAGGAGGAGGAAGGAGGAGGAGAAAGAGGAGGAAGAAGAGGAGGAAGAGGAAGAGGAGGAAGAAGAGGAGGAGGAAGAGGAGGAAGAAGAGGAGGAGGAAGAAGAAGAGGAGGAGGAAGAAGAAGAAGATGAGGAGGAAGGGTAGAAAAGGGAAAACGAGGGCTGAGGAGGGGAATGAGGAGGTGGGGAAGAGGAGAGGAGAAGGAGGAGGAAGAGGAGGGGAGAAGGAGGAGGAAGAGGAGGGGAGAAGGGGAGGACTAGGTGGAGGGTAAGGGAGGGAAAGGGAAAGGGGAGGGAGGGGAATGGGGGAAGGTGAGGGGAAGGGGGAGGAAGGGGAAGGGGGAGGAAGGGGAAGGGGAGGAAGGGGAGGGGGGAAGGGGAGGAGGGGAGGGGAGGGGGAGGGAGGGGAGGGAGGGGGAGGGTGGGGAGGGGAGAAGGGGAGGAGAGGGAGGGGGGGAGGGGAGAAGGGGAGGGGAGGGGAGGGGAGGGGGAGGGGAGGTAGGGGAGGGGAAGGGAAGGGGAGGGGAAGTAAGGGGGGAGGAGATGAGAAGGGGAGAGGAGTAGAGGGAAGAGGAGGGGGAGGGGAGGGGAGGGGAAGGGAGTGGAGTGAGGGGAGGGGAGGGGAGGGGGAAGGGAGGAGGAAGAGGAGAGGGGAGGGAGGGGAAGGGGAGGGAAAGGGGAAGGGGACGGAAAGGGGAAAGGGGAGGGGAAGGGGGAGGTGAAGGGGAGGGGAGGGGAGGGGAAGGAAGGGGAATGGGAGGAGAAGGGGAAGGGTGGGGAGGGGAAAGGAAGGGGAGGTGAAGGGGAGGGGAGGGGAGGGGAAGGAAGGGGAATGGGAGGAGAAGGGGAAGGGTGGGGAGGGGAAGGGAAGAGGAGGGGATGGGAAGGGGAGGGGAGGGGAAGGGGGGGAGGGGAGGGGAAGGGGAGGGAGGGGAGGGGAAGGGGAGGGAGGGGAGGGGAAGGGGAGGGAGGGGAGGGGAAGGGGAGGGAAGGAAGAGGAAGGGGAGAGGAAAGGGAGGGGGAGGGAGGGGGAGGAAGGGGAAAGGGAGGAGAAGGGGGATAAGGGAGGGGAAGGGAGGATAAAGGGGGTTCTCTCTCTCTCTCTCTGTCTCTCTCTCTCTCTCTCTCTCTCTCTCTCTCTCTCTCTGTCTCTCTCTCTCTCTCAATCTCTCTTTCTCTCTCTCTCTCTTTTATTGCGACGTCAGTGTCATAGCCATTCCTGTGAGTGGTTTAACAGTTGTCGTTGCCTATCACCCTCTAATTTTCCCCCCAAGTTAGGGGGGGGGGTGGCCAGACAACTGACACAGGCAAATCTAATTCATACTGACATCCCGAAAAAAAAGAAGTTACAACCTTAATCCCCACGCTGTGCCAACACCTCTTCCTCCTCCTCCTCCTCATTTTTCTCCTCCTCCTCCTTTTTCTCCTCCTCCTCCTCCTCCTCCTCCTCCTCCTCCTCCTCCTCCTCCTCCTCCTCCTTCAGCTCCTCTTCCTCCTCACCCTTCCGAATCCTTACAATTTTTTTTTTTTTTTTTTTTTTTAGGGGTTTTGAATCGCCGAAAAAGGGATTTAGGGATTTAGGGACCAAGTATGACTGCAACAGTCCTAGATGGTGGTCCCTAAGAGCGTTATTAGGACGGGAACAAACAGGGAACATATGAAGGAACAAATAGGGACCAATTGGGTAACATCTGAGAACGGTGTGTTTGCTAATTGGGAAATTGGACACTCAGAAGAAGCCCTCCTAGGCTACCTAGCCTACCTAGCCTGCCTCCTAGCCTACCTAGCCTGCCTCCTAGCCTACCTAGCCTACCTAGCCTGCCTCCTAGCCTACCTAGGATATCTAGCCTGTCTCCTAGCCTACCTCGGTTATCTAGCCTACCTAGCCTGCCTCCTAGCCTACCTAGCCTACCTAGCCTGCCTCCTAGCCTACCTAGGATATCTAGCCTACTTAGGATGCCTAGCCTACGTATCCTGCCTACTTAGCCTACCTCCTAGCCTACCTAGGATATCTAGCCTGTCTCCTAGCCTACCTAGGTTATCTAGCCTACTTAGGATACCTAGCCTACGTAGCCTGCCTACTTAGCCTGCCTCCTAGCCTACCTAGGATATCTAGCCTGCCTCCTCGCCTACCTAGGTTATCTAACCTACTTAGGATAGCTAACCAACGTAGCCTGCCTACTTAGCCTGCCTCCTCCTCTTCTTCCTCTTCATCCTCCACCTTCTCTTGCCCCTCCTCCTCCACCTCCTCTTACCCCTCCTCCAACTCCACCTCCTCCCCCTCCTCCTCCACCTCCTCTTACCCCTCCTCCAACTCCACCTCCTCCCCCTCCCCCTCCTCCTCCACCTCCTCCCTCTCCTCCTCCACCTCCTCTTCCTCTTCCTGCTCCTCTTCCTCCTGCTCCTCCTCCTCTTCCTCCTCCTCTTCCATCTGTGTTTTGGTTAATCCAAATTCCCCTCCCAACTTCATGCCTAATCTCCCTTCCTCCCCTCCCTCCCACCTCCTTCCCTTCTCCCTCCCCTCCCCTCCCCTCCACTTTCCCCTCCAACGTACCAGACCCCTCAATCAAGCGCCCTCCTTTCCCCTCATTTCCTCCTATACATTCCTCTTCCTCCCCTCCTCTTCCTCCTCCTCTTCCTCGCTTTCCCCCTCCCACATACCATTCACGTGTGTGTGTGTGTGTGTGTGTGTGTGTGTGTGTGTGTGTGTGTGTGTGTGTGTGTGTGTGTGTGTGTGTGTGTGTGTGTGTGTGTGTGTGTGTGTGTGTGTGTGTGTGTGTGATTCACCATGGTCTTGGATCATGTGTTGGACTCATGATCGACTGCTATTTCCCTCCCGGAAGACAGCTCAAAGCTCGTATGATCGATCTATGGGTAATGCTGTGACCTTACACGCACGCACACACCCAACTCCCCGCCCACGAGAGTTGGAGTAACGACTCGAAGCGCAACGATACTGAAATTACTTCATCCCTGGGCTGGATTCGAACCTGGACCTCTGTAGTGGCACCCGGGACCTCTACCAATCACGTTATCGAGTCAAGTGTGTGTGTGTGTGTGTGTGTGTGTGTGTGTGTGTGTGTGTGTGTGTGTGTGTGTGTGTGTGTGTGTGTGTGTGTGTGTGTGTGTGTGTGTGTGTAAGTGTGTCTGTGTGTGTAAGTGTGTATGTGTGTGTGTGTAAGTGTATGTGTATGTGTGCGTGTGTATGTGTGTTGTATAGATATACTAAAAAAAAAAGAAAGAAAAAATCCTGTCCCATTACTTTTCAATGACCATCACAATACCTCTGCCCAGGACTCGATCTGACACTCATACGCCCCTTTCAGCCATTGGGACTTCACGTCTTGACGAAGGGTGACTAAAGGTGTTATCATATTGGGCTTCCTGGGGCTTAACCAACACCGTCCGTTGAGAGTTCGTTAGAGTAAAAACGACTTCAGTTACAATATTTGAATTTTCAAATTTTCAAATTACCTTTCCGCCACATATAGCAAAGGTGAATGGTGAACTAGAGATTGTAAACCTAGACATACTGTTTAAATATTCTTAGAGAAATCTAGATTTCTGTAAGCGAAGTACTATTCTAGTTATTCAAACGGAGGTTGGGGGTAGAATGTCGGAGGAAAAATAACCCAGTGTGATAGCCCCTTGACCTGTTCTTCCGCAGATTTTCAACCTAACGATCGACCTTCTGCCACCCAAGCATAAGGTTGAGAATTGAGGAACAGGATCAAGTTGAGAAGGAGGTCGGGTTGATTGAAAAGGTCATAAATATGAGTAACAAACACAATGGGGAAACAAAAGACACTCAATTTCGCGATTTTTTTTTTCGCGATCCCCAAATTTCGCGATTATTTTCCCCCGCGATCACCCCAAGTTTTCGCGATTTTTTCTTTCCGTGATCCTCTAATTTCGCGATTTAATTTTTCGCGATACCGAATTTCGTTTTTCCCCAATTCCCCGATTTCGCGATTTCTTTTTCCGCGATTTCCCAACTTCGCGGTCTTTTTTCGCGACGTCTTCGCGAAAATTAAAAGACAGGGACCAACTCTTCCCTAACCACGGTTCAGGAAGCGCCTTCCCCCCCCCCTTCCCCCCAGGGGACACCAGGGGCTTTGGCTCTGCCGGCCATTTTTCAAGTGCTGTCACACGGTACGACAAGACCCCGTTTTCTAACAACATCCCGTTTTCTGACATCAACTCAATGGAACAGTGATGACAATCTCGGGCTAATGTTGGTAAGAGGGTCTCGATAAGACCTCCCCAGCGCTGTTGGAGGTCTCGCGAGGAAAGACGCGGTCTCGCGAGAACTGACCATTGGGGGCCCTGGGGTAATACCACGGGGTCCTGTGAAAATCCCTCGGGGTTTATTGGTGGACCCTGGGGTAATACCACGGGGTCTTGTGAAAATCCCACGGGGCTTATTGGGGGCCCCTGGGATAATACCGCGTGGCCCTGTGAAAATTCTACCATATTGGGGGACCCTGAGTCAATACCACGGGGCGTTGTGAAAATCCCAGGGGGCTCATTGGGGGCCCTGGGACAATACCACGAGGCCCTGTGGAAATCCCACGGGGCTTATCGGGGTTCCTGGGATAATACCACGGGGATTATCGGGAGACCCTGGGATAATACCACGGGGATTATTGGGGGGCCCTGGGATAATACCACGGGGATTATTGGGGGTCCTGGGATAATACCACGGGGCCTTGTGAAAATCCCATGGGGTTCATTGGGGGCCCTGGGGCAATACCACGGGACCCTTAGAAAATCCCACGGGGTTCATTGGGGGCCCTGGGACAATTTCACGGGGCTTATTGGGGGACCCTGGGATAATACCACGGGGATTATTGGGGTCCCTGGGATAATACCGTGGGGATTATTGGGGTCCCTGGGATAATACCACGGGGATTATTGGGGTCCCTGGGATAATATCACGGGGATTGTTGGGGGCCCTGGGGCAATATCACGGGGATTATTGGGGGTCCTGGGGTAATACCACGGGGCCTTGTGAAAATACCATGGGGCTCATTGGGGGCCCTGGGGCAATACCACGGGACCCTTTGAAAATCCCACGGGGTTCATTGGGGTCCCTGGGATAATACCACGGGGCTTATCGGGAAACCCTGGGATAATACCACGGGGATTATTGGGGGGCCCTGGGATAATACCACGGGGATTATTGGGGTCCCTGGGATAATACCACGGGGATTATTGGGGTCCCTGGGATAATACCACGGGGATTATTGGGGGCCCTGGGGTAATACCACGGGGCCTTGTGAAAATCCCACGGGGTTCATGGGGGGGGGGGGGCTGTGAAGATCCCACAGGTGAATGACCATCACAATGGGGCTCCGTAGCCAAGCCACGTTTTGTTTATTGAATCATAAACCTTTCCACCAGATTTTGGGGCCTATTATAGGGACCTGTGGCACTATTTAGGGCCCCAAAGAGGGCCCTAACCTCAAACGGACCCCTAACCAAGCCATTAGGCATTTATTGAATTATTTAAAAAAAATGTGGAGCCCCACATTCTCTTCTTTCACTGTGGTACTAATTAATTGATTAATAATTTTATTTTATTAATTGCCTCGAGTCTCACTGATTGGGAAACCCGTAGCCCCATCGTGGCCGACAACTGTCCTTCCCAGATCCCTCTGGGAAGAAAATTTTAATTGCTGTCAGTATTGTGTGACAGTGGATTACAACGTTAGAAAGATAATAGTAACAAGTTTTTGAATTAAGGAAAATTTTTAGTCCTTTCCCAGTAGTCTAGTCCCACCTGCGTGTTCGCAAATATTTAAAACATGACGGATGTCTCCTAGAAACAGTTGATCAATACGCGGGAACGTGCTAAAGTTTGCTATTTGGTTAATATTCATTATTATCTAATTTCATTTTATTTATCTATAATTTCATTTGTTTTTTAATTCATTTTTATTTATCTATTAATCTATTTATTGTATTGGTATCATTATCTATTT
>NC_134786.1:315117-327730 GCF_046742065.1 Oratosquilla oratoria
GAGACGGGATGAGGAGACGGGGAGAGGGGGGAGACGGGATGAGGAGACGGGGAGAGGGGGGAGACGGGATGAGGAGACGGGGAGAGGGGGGAGACGGGATGAGGAGACGGGGGAGAGGGGGGAGACGGGATGAGGAGACGGGGAGAGGGGGGGAGAGGGGATGAGGAGACGGGGAGAGGGGGGAGACGGGATGAGGAGACGGGGAGAGGGGGGAGACGGGATGAGGAGACGGGGAGAGGGGGGAGACGGGATGAGGAGACGGGGAGAGGGGGGAGACGGGGAGAGGGGAAGAGGGGAGAGGGGAAGAGGGGGAGAGGGGAAGAGAGGGAGAGGGGAAGAGGGGAGAGGGGGAGAGGGGGAGAGGGGGAGAGAGGGAGAGGGGAAGAGAGGGAGAGGGGGAGAGGAGGAGAGGGGGAGAGGAGGAGAGGGGGAAGGGGGGCTGTGAGCGTGCCAAGATGGCGTGGGTGGGAAGGGATGTACACTTGGGGGCTAAAGCATCTTAGCAGATTTATAATACATTTATTGTATTCTGTAGCTAGTGAATAATATATGTTTTGTGTACTTATGTATACCTACACACGATCCAAGACCATCGTGAATCACACGTATATATGCGCCCATACACACACACACACACACACACACACACACACACACACACACACACACACACACACACACACACACACACACACACACACACGCACGCACGCACACACGCACACACGCACACACACGACTCGGTGGCGCAGTTGGTAGAACGATGAACTACTAGCATGGTGGTGCGCGTAGTGCTTGGTTCGAATCCTGCCCAGGGCCGAAATTATTTCGGTACAGCTGTGCTTCGGGTCGTTACTCTGACTCTCGTGGGCGGGGAGTTGGGTGTGTGTGTGTGTGTAAGGTCATAGCATTACCCATAGATCGGACCTACGAGCTCTGAGCTCTCTTCCAGGAGGGAAATAGCTGTCGATCACGAGTCCAACACGTGATCCAAAGACCAAGTGAATACACACATACACACACACACACGTGATCCTAGATTATGGTGAATCACATGTACACAAACCTACACATGCACGTACACACACACACAAACTCTTTCTAGACTAAAATCAGCTGGTCTTTGGTGATATATATATATATATATATATATATATATATATATATATATATATATATATATATATATATATATATATATATATATATATATACATAATGAACAAATATATTCTCTCTACTCGTAATTGTCCATATGCCTTGATTATTTTCTTAATTAATGTTAACTTTACCTTTTAACACACAAACCGTTTCTAATGTTCCCCATAATTAGATTTTAAAGATTCCATCCTAATTACCGTCTTAGAATCTAGAGCGGAGACAGCCTCTTGTCCCCAAGAGCTTCCTAGAGCCTCTAGGTTCCTGAAAGAGGCCTTAGACTGTCGTCAGCCGAATACTCTATGGTCGCTTACGGCCCTTCTTGGAGAATGAGAAAACGTCACGGCGTGTGACGTCACTCTCAGGAATGACGTCACATGACGTCACATCTCTATGACGTCACGTGATGTCATATTTCTATGACGTCACATCTCTCTGACGTCGCTTGACGTCACATCTCTATGACGTCACATCTCTCTGACGTCGCTTGACGTCACATCTCTATGACGTCACATTTCAATGACGTTACTTCCTCGTGAAAGGAATTTTTCCTGTGATTAAAAACATGACGTTACAAAATGACGTCGTTCTTCCTATGTCACATATGACGTCAAAATATGACGTCTTCCTTATGAAAGGAGTTGGGATGACATTAATATATGACATCACAAATGACGTCATTCTTTTTGTGACGTCAAAAAATAAAATTCCTTTGACGTCATTGATAACGTCAGATATATGACGTATCAAAGGGATTGGGATGATTTCAAAATATGACGTAATTCTTATGACGTCATAAAACGTCTTTTTCTGTTACGTCACTGACGTCAGAATATGAGGTATGAAAGGCGTTAGGGAAAGACATTTTGTGACGCCATACAACTATATGACGTCACAAAATGACGTCATTCTTTCGGTGACGTCACTGTTGGCGTCCGAGAATATGACATATGAAAGGAGTTGGAGGACATGTTGTGACGTCATATAACTATATGACGTCACAAAATGACGTCATTCTTTCGGTGACGTCACTGTTGACGTCCGAGAATATGACATATGAAAGGAGTTGGAAGACATGCTGTGACGTCATATAACTATATGACGTCACAAAATGACGTCATTATTTCGGTGACGTCACTGTTGACGTCCAAGAATATGATTTATGAAAGGAGGTGGTGATGACATCAATAGACAAAGGGTAAACAAGATCGTTTCTACTAAGGCGAACGCTCTTGAACACAGACCTTTGTGACAATCCTTACTATTCATACCTTCTCCTCTTCCTCCTACTCTTCCTCCCTCTTCTTCTTCTCCTCCCTCTCCTAGTCCTCCTCTTCTTCCCTGTTCTCCTCTTCCTCCCTCTTCTCCTCCCTCTTCTCCTCTTCCTCCCTCTTGTCCTCCCTTTTCCACTCCTCCCCTTCTCCTATTTCTTCTCCTCCCTCTTCTCCTCCTCCCCTTCTCCTATTTCTCCTCCTCCCTCTCCTTCTCCTCCTCCTCCTCCCTCTCCTTCTCCTCCTCCTCCCTCTTCTTCTCCTCCTCCCTCTTCTCCTTCTCCTCCTCCTCCCTCTCCTTTTTTTTTTTTTGCCGATGTTTGGGTCGCCTCCCCGCCTGGCTAGGGCTGTCGGGACCCAACGCGACATAGCAAGCAGCGGGTCCCGGGAATCGAACTCACGACCACCTACTTACGAGTTCATCACTGTATCCACTAAGCTAGAGAGGGATTATCTTTTGGTTAAGCGGGGGTTAATCCTTACAACCTGAGTTTAATCTTCATAAGTTTGATTTTTCTTAAAATTCAGTGACGAACCCATGAGAACTCACAAACATCATCACAACATAAAAGGGGTGGAGGGGACACTGGTCCGTAGGGGTGAATGATTTCTTCAAACTCCAATGCCATAAGCCACTAACAATGAGAGCTACCCAACAAAAACAAAAACACGAAATCCACCACCACCCTGTTCACACTTGCGGTTTCAACCGCCGCGGTTTGAACTGATGCGGTTCAGTTACAGTGTACATCAATGGAGGCGTTCACACACAACCGCGCATTTTTTCCTTGACCATGCGGAAACGCCGCGGTTTCTGCGCGGTTCAAACCGCTAGGGTGAACACGACCTTAATCATGGCAGTCGCCAATCTGTTCCATTCAACCAAGGTAGGCTACCTAAGACTACACGTCAACTAGTCTAGTTTTTCTAGTTTCTTTAGTTCCTGATATTTACTAACATGCTGCCTAGAATCTTATTGTTTTCCGTAACGTTTCATGCTGTTTCATAATGCTTCATGAATCTTCGAATCTCAAAGTTTCGTTCATAAATTCGAACGTTCCTTCCCCTTTAATCGAACCTCGATTCGAACAGACGTACACACGTGTACATGCACACGCACACACACACGCACACACACACACACACACACAATGGCGCAGTTGGTAGAGTTCCCGGCTGCCACTACGGAAGTCCGGGTTCGAATCCCACCCAGGCCTGGAATGATTAGATCGCTGTGCTGCGAGTCGTTACTCCAACTCGTGGGCGGAGAATTGGTTGTGTGTGTGTGTGCGTGTAAGGTCACAGCATTACCCATAGATCGGTCATATATACAAGCTCTGAGCTCTCTTCCTGGAGTGAAATAGCTGTCGATCACGAGTCCGACACGTGATCTAAGACCATGTATGATGACTGGAAAATAAGAAACGGAACCCCACGACCGTTGTTCCTTTCCTGTATAATACAATTAGGTAAACACACACACACATAATGCAATTGATTGGTTGGGTGAGTCTTCACTGTATGGGACCACGTCACATCAATGATGGACAGCTGGGTCCAAGCCGGTTGGTGAGATACAGAGGAGCTTTTATGTAACGTGCCGTGGGGTGTGTGATTATTGATATTGTATACTGAGTGTTGTGAGGCTGTGTGTGTGTGGATGAGAGTGTGTGGATGTGTGAGTGTGTGGCTTGGTTTGTTGTGTCTGGGTGTGTGTGTGATGTGGTGTGTAGAGTTGATTGCTGTGTGTGTAGTACTGAGCTTCTGTTTGAGGCTCTCTCTGTTTGTCTATATATGTGTGTCTATCATGTAGTGTGTGTATACTGTGTGTGTGTGTATCTAGTATGTGTTGTTTATCCAGGAGTGTGTGTATAAGTTTGTGTGTTATACCTGTTGAGTGGAGACACTGTGTTTTAGTTGAGTCATACATGTTGTGTTGATTAACTTTTATATAGAGTTGATGCACAGTTTGTTGTTGTCTCAGGGTTATTTTGAGTAACTTTCATATTTTACTCTAAACATGTTAACACAACAGATCACTCTCAGATCCACACTAAGTTCCTCACAATAGCCATCTATCATAGCCCCACACTATTTCCACTCACAGTTCAACACACATAGCCACACAATATACACACACATATTACACACAATGATACACACACTATATACAACACATATTCACACACAGATTACATACAATATATACACTCACATAAATATCACTCTTATACAGGCACACAATATACTCACACATTATTACACAACATATTACTATCTACACATATGTATATCACACACAGTTACTACTCTGTACACACATCATATACTACACACATATACACACACATATACACACACATATTTCACACACATTTTACACACCATTGTCACACACATTTACATACACTT
The DNA here is from genome assembly GCF_046742065.1 of Oratosquilla oratoria. Taxonomy (NCBI): domain Eukaryota; kingdom Metazoa; phylum Arthropoda; class Malacostraca; order Stomatopoda; family Squillidae; genus Oratosquilla; species Oratosquilla oratoria. The sequence goes on from NC_134786.1 coordinate 319,959, forward strand.
TTACACTAAAATATGATCTAACATATACACACTCATCTACACACATCATATATACACTACACAACAAAACACACACATATACACATACATATAAAATTACTATATACTACATATATATACCACATAATATATACATATATATTTCATACTATATTAGATATATATATATACATACATATATATACAAATATTTTACATATATAATACATTATTGATATATACGATATACATATATAGACATATATTTATTTACATATATATATTTACATATATATACCTTATATATATACATACATATAGTATATTCATATATAGTATACATCTATGTTATACATTTATATATATTACATATTTATATATACATATATTATACAATACATATATATATCCACATTATATATCATATCATATATATACATATATATATATACATATAATATATATTTTATAGACCATATTTATACTATACAACTATATATATGATACATATATATTATAACCATATATATTATACATTATATATATACATATTATATATATAATATATATTGACATATTTATATTACATATTTATAACATATATACATACATATTATACATTACATATATAGTTACATATAGAAATACATATATACCATAATTATATACAATACATATATATTATACATTATCTACCTATTACATATATAGTATACATATATATATACATATATATAAACATATATATATACCTTATATAACATTTATATATATACATATATATTATACTTATAATATAAACTATATATATACATATATATATACATTATATATACATATATAATTTTCTATACATAGTATATATACATCCATATATATGATCATATATATGACATATAATATACTATCATATATATACATAATATATATACATCTATATACATATATAATTATATAACAAGTAATATCTAAATTCATATATTTACTATATACACTATATATATATAATATATACTATGATATTCATGATATATAATATCCATATATCTATAACTATCTCTATACATATATACATATTATATACATATTTATATATACATACATATATATATCACACCTATATACATATATATACTATATAATTATATATAATATATATATATAGTGTTGTGTGTTTGTTGTTGTGGTGTGTGTGTGTGTGTATGTGTGTGTGCTTTGTGTGATGTTAACATGGTCTTGATCACGTGTTGACTCGTTATCGACAGCTTCTACCTCTCGGAAGAGAGCTCAGAGCAATCTTCTATGGATAATGCTGTGGTTATAGAGCACATACACACCCACCTCCCGCCCACGAGTAGAGTAACGACCCGTAGCGCAGCGATACTGAAATTATTTCAGCCCTGGGCGGGATTCGAAAAAGGACCGACGTAGCGGTGCCCGGGAACTCTACCAACTGCCGCCATCGAGCCGTGTCTGTTTGTGTATGTAATTCACCTTCACTTTGGTCTTGGATGACAGGTTGGATACTCGTGATCGACAGCTATTTCCCTCCGGAAGAGAGCTCAGAGCTCATATGTCCAATCTATGGGTTAATGCTGTCGACCTTACACGCACCACACACACAATCTCCCGCCCCACGAGAGTTGGAAGTAACGATCGTAACGCAGCCCGATACTGAAATTACTTCAGCCCTTGGGCAGGAATTCGAACAAGGACCGCCGTAGTGGTGGCCGGGAACTCTACCAACTGTGCCATCGAGTGTGTGTGGTGTGTGTGTGTTGTGTGTGTGTGTGTGTTGTGTGTGTGTGTGTGTGTGTGTGTGTGTGTGGTGTGTGTGGCTTGTGTGTGTGTGTGTGCGTAACGCGTGTTAACCTATGTGCAAAAAAAAAAAAAAAAAAAAAAAAAAATAGCTGCCAGCAAAGAAAATAAACCTATTTTCATTTTAACACAGGTTCTGAATGTATATACTGGGGAGTTGATTAACTTTGCTGAATGTCAATTTGATTTTGATTATCAACAAAGCTTTAAAAGCTGACAGCAGAAGTTCGTGAACGCCCAGCTTGATACTATGTACAGTAAATAGGGCGTTTTGCATTAAAAATATATATATAATGGAAAATATAAAAAATATAATCAATAAATAATAATGAAAACAATAACGATAATGAATGTCAGTACTAATGACTAATATGATAGCAATAACGAGCATAGTAATAATAGTAATAAAGGTGAAGTGTAATAAGAGTACATAAGAGTAATATAATAATAGTAATAATGGTAAGAGTAATAATGATAGTAAATAGTAATAATAAAAATGATAACAATTGATTAATAATCACAATAATAATAAACAATATATTAATAAAAACAATAATTATAACAATGATAATGGTAACAATAATGATCAGTAAACAAATAATATTAAATTTTTAATAATAACAATAATATCAAAAATGATAATAACAATAACAAGTGATCATATTAATAATAATAATATTAATTTAATAATAATTATAATATAATAATAATAATAATAATAATAATAATAATATAATAATAATAATAATAATAATAATAATATAATAATAATAATAATAATAATAATAATTATAATAATATATATTAATAATCACAACACACCAAACCCAATATTATATATTTTATATATATAATATTATATAATATATATATATATCTTTATTATATATATATAATATATATTATATATATATACATACATATACAAGGCTTTTTCCCCTTCCAAGGGGATGGTAGCCAAAAAGGGAAAGGCATAAAAACACTCCCACCCATTTATCCCTAAATACACTCCACACCACTCCCACCCTTCCTCTCATTTCTGAGCACCTCCTGGTTGACGGAGTCATCCCTGCACCCTGCCCACCGCCCTGGGTCAGAAAGCAGTGTCGCAAGACACAGTACATCCACAGCAAGGCCGCATCATTTAAAAGGCGCGACCCCCCTCTCCGTCCCCCTTTGCATATAAGGCGGAGACGGGGAGAAATCCCCCTTCGGGATGAGTCAAAAATTTACTCACACATTACTTACCCCACCCCCCACCCCCCCCGCCCATTCCTCCTCATGCAGTCACAACATCATCCATATACAACCATTCTCCACTCACCTCTGTCTTCCGTTCCTCTCCCTTCCTTCCTCAACAGACATTCCCCTCTTCCCCAAAGCCCCCATTTCACCCCATCCATCCACCTCATCCTAGGACGTTCCCATGTTTCACTCCCTCAACATCTGCTTTCCATACTTCTTTACTAGTCTTGCTTCACTCATTCTTGCCATGTGTCCAATCCGTCCTAAGATTCTTTCATCAACCTGATCTCCCAAATCCTTTTTCACCCCTGTTCTCCTTCTCACCTCCTCATTTCTCACTCTAATTAGCCTAGTAACACCCACCATACTTCTAAGACAACACATCTAAAACACATTCAAAATCCTTTCTCTTCTTCTCTTATGTTCCACGTTTCTTGCCCCATACAGTGCTGTTGGCACAATCACTCCTTCATACAGTCTCCTCTTCGCATCCATTCCCAAATTGTTATATATATATATATATATATATATATAATATTATTTATATAATATATAAATATATATATATTATATATATATATATATATTAATATCTATATATCTCAAGAAATCTCCCTACCATTTTCGGCACCCTGGCCATCGGGATGACCCGTAATAAAAAAAAATTTACAATGTGTGTGTGTGTGTGTTGTAGTGTGTTGTGTGTGTGTGTTTGTGTGTGTGTTGTTGTGTGTGTGTGTGGTTGTTTGTGTTCACTTGGTCTTTGGATCACGTGTTGGACTCGTGATCTGACAGCTATTTTCCTTCCTGGAGGAGGAGTCAGAGCTCGTAGGTCGATCTATGGTGTAATGCTATGACATTGCACAACACACACACCCCTAACTCCCGCTCACGAGATTCAGAGTACGACCGTGGCACATGTGATACCGCAATAATTTTCGGCCTCTGGCAGGAGTCGACTGGGTGCTGGGAGACATTTCTGCTTCCATTCCGCGCTCTACCAACTATGCCACCGAGTGTGAGTGTGCGTGTGTGTGTGTGTGTGTGTGTGTGTGTGTGTGTGTGTGTGTGTGTGTGTGTGTGTGTGTGTGTGTGTGTGTGTGTGTGTGTGTGTGTGCGATTCACCAAGGTCTTGTATCACGTGTTGGACGGTGATAGACAGCTATTTCCGTACCGGAAGAGAGCTCATATATGCCCCCCTCCACACACACACAATTCCTCGTCCACAAGAGATGAAATGATAAACGATATAGGAAATTATATTAACTATTATTTCACTCGAAAATACGTTAAATTCAAACTACGGAATATATACCGCGTGTATATGTATGTATGTATGTATATATTGAGGCATTGTGACAGGTTGGTGAAGGTTGGATATGTCGGGTGGGAAGACAAATCATAATTCATGTTTATTTCCGATAGTTTCGCACAAATAGACTTCTTCAGAGGAAATTAATGTATACATTAAATATATATACGTATTATCGTATAATTACATATATGAGAATAAATTCGCTAGTGGATCAGCGACATCAATCATACAATCCTAAATAACCGTCGCGCAGAGGTTTCGAACCACCGCCAGTAGACTCAAGAGAGTCCGTAAGCACCCGCCTTAGACCACTCAACCATAGACGAACTAAAAGAGAAAGAACAAGTAATCTATAAAATAACAACGATGGGGAGGGTGCTAACTGCCCCCCATATAAACCCCCTTTTTTACCATACACCTAATCGCACCAATGGGAATGGATAAGGCTCTAGATCGAATCCTCCTCACGCTTCTTCGTCATCGTAACTATGTGAATAAATTCGCTAGTGGACAGCGGACAATCAATCATACAATCTCCCCATCTCGGTAATCAGATAGATTACGAGTTCTTACACTTTTAGATCGTCTATGGTTGACGTGGTCTAAGGCGGGTGCTTACGGACTCTCTTGGGTCTACTGGCGGTGGTTCGAATCCTCTGCGCGACGGTTATTTAGATTGGTATGATATTCATATATAAACATACATATATATATATATACATTAATATATATATATGTATTTATAGTATTACATGTATATATATAATTTTATATATATATGTGTGTGTGTTGTGTGTGTCTGTGTGTGTGTGATGCTCCCTGTGTGTGTGTAGTGAGTGTGTGGGGCTGTGTGTGTGTGTGTGTGTGTGTGTGTGTGTGTGTGTGTGTGTGTGTGTGTTACTCGTGTGTGTGTACTTTGAGTTCCCGTCGTCTGGGCTACGTGACCTAGCCTGATCTCTCTGTGGGCTTCCCTACCTTGGCTATCTGCCGGTTCCAAGCCTAGATCGGAGAGCCCATCTGTTACATTCTAGCCCTAATTCAACACAGATTAACCTAATCTAACCTAGATCAACCTACTTTAACCTAGATTAACTTGACCGTGGGCTAGAATGTACACATCGTTCTAGCCCTAATTCTACCTAGATTAGTCTAATTTAACTTGGCTAGGGGGGTAGATCGTACACATATTTTACGTTCTAGCCCTAAATTAACTTAGATTAACCTAATTCAACTTGGCTAGATGCTAGATCGTTCCCATCCATTATTACGTTCTAGCGCTAAATTAACCTAGGTTGATTTGACCGCAGCAAGTCCCCTGAGAAAGGGAAGTTAATTCAAGAGGGTTACCACACTGGGCTTGTTCCAAGGGCTTCTCCAGCTTCGACCGTTGAGTGTTCGTTGGAGTTAAAAAACGATTTCGGTTACGATATTTGAATTTTCAAATTACACTGGGCTTCTTTCAAGGGACTTCACCAGCTTCGAACCGTTGAGAGTTCGTTGGAGTAAAAACGATTTCGGTTACGATATTTGATTTTTCAAAATTTCAAATTTTCAAATTACCTTTCCGTTATATATAGCAAAGCTGAATGCTGATTGAACTGAGAGATTGTTATACCTAGACGATTGTTTAGACAAACTGTTAGAATTGTTCTTAGAAAAAGTCGTAGATGTCTATAAGCGAAGTCATAGTCTAGTTATTCAAAGGGCTCTTAGAGGGTGTTCATCCGGTCTAAAACGGGGGTTGGGTTGGTCGAACGCGGTTCGACAGACACGTGTGTTTTTTTTAGTGATGTGTGAACGTGTGAACGGGGTATTTGGTTGTCGAACACGTTGATTAAACCCCAAATACCGCGTTCACACGTTCATACATCACTTCAACACACACAACTCGGTGGCGCAGTTGGTAGAAACGCTGAAACTGCTACTATAGTGACCCGGGTAGTTCTTGGTTCGAATCCTGCCCAGGGCCGAAAATATTTCGGTACCGCTTGAGTTTCGGGTCGTTACTCTGACTCTCGTGGGCGGGGAGTTGGGTGGAGTTTGGGTGTGTGTGTGTAAGGTCATAGCATTACCCATAGTTCGAGACCTACGAAGCTCTGGAGCTCTCTCCAGAGATGGGAAATAGCTGTCGATCACGAGTCCAACACGTGATCCATAAGACCAAGTGAATGAATTACGTGTCTGTCGAACCGCGTTCGACGGAACCGTTTGACTGTGTAAACACCCTCTTAGGTAGAATGTCGAGGGAAAATAGCCCTGTGTGATAAGCCCTTTAGAGGTACAGTGTGAAGGCTTTTGGGAACCAGATGATATAAGCCTGAAGGCGTTCAAGAAATCATAAAAGAATAATAACAACAATAATGGAGAATGATAATGATAATGATAACAATGATTATAATAATAACAAACATATACTAGTATCAATGATAATGACAATAAAAATAATAACTCTTGTAATAGTGATAACGACATTAATGTAGAGAACAAACCATGAAAAAGTACAACACTCACCGTCACCAAATAACCTTTGGTAAGGTCACATAGATCCTGTTGAAATCACTCTGAAGCACTAGTTAAAAAAAAAAATAAAAAAATAAAAAAATAAAAAAAAATTGACCACGCATCCTCACTCGCCACAAACCAATTCAAAACTGAGTTGGGGTCAGCCTTACTTCGTCCACGTTGTGATGGAAAAGCACCCGTGATTGGCCTCAAACCAGTCACGGGATTCAAAACAAATGGGTTATTAGCTGAAGCGGGAACGTATTTACAGTGAAGATCCGCTAGATGTCTCACCTATTCGCCCGCGTACAGATAGTAAACAAAAGACATTTGTCGCTGTATATATATATTTTTTTTTCTTCTAAAGAGTCACAATACATGGACGAACCCTTTATTAGTACTCCCTTTCGCTTGTTTACACCTTTACCAAGAACATAGTCATGGTTCACCTAACTAATGGATATGAACTTGATCAATCTGTAACAAGCCTATACAAAGCTCGGCCCCGACCCGCCAGTCTTCTTGTCCCTCCTCCCGCCCCGGCAGGCCGGATCCTCATCCGTTAGCTCATTCGCAGTGGCGGCGCCAGGGGGGGCCTTGGGGGGGGGGATTTAGCCCCACCAAAAAAAAAAGTGGCCGTGCCCCCCCATTAGCCCCCCCAACTGAAATGAGTAAATTGGAAAATTTAAAAACACTCAATGAAATAATTTTATTAAGTGGACTTTTTTAATTGCCAGGGTTAAAGATTTGTCAGCCATCAGTGCTAGCCCCAACATTAACGCCCTCCCCTTCTGAAATGGAGGGTGGATGATATATGTGTATTATCTTATTACTATTAGCCCCCCAAAAAATTTGCTCAGCCCCCCCTTAGCCTCCCCAACTAAAAATTCCTGGCGCCGCCGCTGGTAGCTCG
>NC_134786.1:328230-330730 GCF_046742065.1 Oratosquilla oratoria
TGTGAGCGTGCCAAGATGGCGTGGGTGGGGAAGGGCTGTACACTTGGGGGCTAAAGCATCTTAGCAGATTTTGATAATACAGTTATTGTCTCTGTAGCTAGTGAATAATATATGTTTTGTGTTACTTATGTTATGACCTTCCACACGATCCAAGACCATCGTGTGAATCACCACGCTATATATGCGCCCACACACACACACACACACACACACACACACACACACACACACACACACACACACTACGACACACACACACACACACACATACACACACGACTCACACGCACGCACACACGCACACACACGACTCTTTTTCTTTTTTCCCCCTTCGTTTCTTTCTCCTTTTTTTTTGTTTTTTTTCTTCTTTAGGTGGCGCAATGTTGGTGATTTGTAGAACGTTATGACAACTTACTAGCATGGTGGTGCGCGTAGTGCTTGGTTCGAATCCTGCCCAGGGGCCGAAAATTATTTCGGTACAGCTGTTTGCTCTCGGGTCGTTACTCTGACTCTCGTGGGCGGGGGAGTTGGGTGTGTCGTGTGTGTGTGTAAGGTCATAGCATTACCCATAGATCGGGGGACCTACGCGCTTCTGAGCTCTCTTCCAGGGAGGGAGAATAGCTGTCGATCACGCAGTCCAACACGGTGATCCACCGGACCAAGTGAATACACGCATACACACACACGCACACACACACACACGTTGATCCTTTAGATTACAGAATTTGGAAGCACACGGCCAAGAGGGGAGGACACACGTGATCGTAGATTATGGGTGCAATCACCTGTGTACACCAAACCTACACATGCAACGTACACACACACACAAACTCTTTCTAGGACTAAAATCAGCTGGTCTTTGGTGAATTTAAATATATATTGTATGTATATATTATATATCATATATATATATATATATATATATATATTATATATATATTTATATATATATTATATCTATATTACATAATGATCAAATATATTCTCTCTACTCGTAAATTGTCCATAAGCCCTTGATTATTTTTCTTAAATTAATGTAAACTTTACCTTTTAACACACAAAACCGTTTCTTATGTTTCCCAATAATTAGGATTTTAAGGATTCCCATCCTAATTACCGTCTTAGAATCTAGAGCGGAGACAGCCTCTTGTCCCCAAGAGCTTCCTAGAGCCTCTAGGTTCCTGAAAGAGGCCTTAGACTGTCGTCAGCCGAATACTCTATGGTCGCTTACGGCCCTTCTTGGAGAATGAGAAAACGTCACGGCGTGTGACGTCACTCTCAGGAATGACGTCACATGACGTCACATCTCTATGACGTCACGTTTTTTTTTTTTTTTTTGACGTCACATCTCTATGACGTCACGTGATGTCATATTTCTATGACGTCACATCTCTCTGACGTCGCTTGACGTCACATCTCTATGACGTCACATTTCAATGACGTTACTTCCTCGTGAAAGGAATTTTTCCTGTGATTAAAAACATGACGTTACAAAATGACGTCAATTCTTCCGGTTATGTCACATATGACGTCAAAAAATATGACGTCTTCCTTATGAAAAGGAGTTGGGGATGACATTATTATATGACATCACAAATGACGTCATTCTTTTTTGTGGCGGGGGTTGACGTCAAAAAAATTAAAAATTCCTTTGACGTCATTGATAAACGTCAGATATATGACGTATCAAAGGGCTTGGGGATGATTTTCAAAATCATGACGTAATTCTTATGATGGGCGTCATAAGACAACGTCTTTTTCTGATACGTCACTGAACGTCAGAATATGAGGTAATTAAAGGCGTTGGGGGAAAGACATTTTGTGACGTCCATACAAACTATATGACTGTCACAAAATGACGTCATTCTTTCGGTGACGTCACTGTTGACGTCCGAGAATGACATATGAAAGGAGTTGGAAGACATGTTGTGACGTCATAAATATATGACGTCACAAAATGACGTCATTCTTTCGGTGACGTCACTGTTGAACGTCCGATAATCATGAACCTATGAAAGGAGTTGGAAGGACATGCTGTGACGTTACATATAACTCTATGACGTCACAAAATGACGTCATTCTTTCGGTGACGTCACTTGTTTGACGTCCAAGAATATGATTTCTGAAAGGAGGTTGGTGATGACCATTATAGACAAAGGGTAAACAAGATCGTTTTCTACTAAGGCGGGAACGCCCGTAGCCTGGTCCGCTTTCTCCGTGCGCCGGGGATGACCACAGACCTTTGTGACATTCCTTACTATTCATTACCTTCTCCTCTTCCTCCTACTCATCCTCCCTCTTTTCTTCCGCTCCTCCCTCTCCTAGTCCTCCCCTTCTTCCCGTGTTCTCCTCTTCCTCCCTCTTCTCCTCCCTTTCTCCTTTCCCTCCCTCTTGGTCCTTCCTTTTCCACTCCTCCCCTTCTCATATTTCTTCTCCTCCCTCTTCTTCCTCCTCCCCTTCTCCTCTTTCTCCTCCTCCCTCTCCGTCTCCTCCTCCTCCT